>NC_134699.1:14166781-14466781 GCF_050947455.1 Rhinoderma darwinii | reverse complement strand
ATTATGGTCATGTCACTGATGTTTGTGTATGCTATAAGCTATAAATTGAAATGATGCCACTCTTGACACCTAGTAAGCTTAGTCATTACAGATAAAAGAAAACCCATGGCCATAGAAGTAGCTCATGCGGCTGCTCTGGGGCCCTGGAGAGAGTAGTCTACCCTGTTTGGTCCCATTGCTGTTGTAGGATCCGGAGTAGGACTGCCTTCCCCTGAGGAACTTCATTGTTTGTGAACAAGGTGGTGGGATATTGGCCCAATAGTCATGGAAACGCCGTGGAGGGGAAAACATACACAAGATCCTTCGGTCCTGGGTGGCAAAACTGGGCACCATAATAGGCGGCCCAGTTTGACCTTTGCTATTGGGCCCTCTTTCTTCCATGTACACCACAGAACTTTGTTTATTGGTATTATCATGCAGTTGAAAGATAGATTGTATACACTGTAATAATAGTATTTATTTTTTTAAATACTTAGGAAGTCTCCTAAAGACTGAATGCATATGGCCCCATCAGCAAGTCAGCAGCCACTAAAAAACAAGTTGATTATTGGTAGCAAAGGTCTGCAAAAAACGGTTCGCTGGCTCAGTTTTTATCCTTCTTGCCACTCTCTTTCATGCCCGTTTTCTTTGGGGGGGGGGGGGGGGGTTTAATGGCAAGGGATGATAAAGGTGAGAGGAATACATTAGTATGCACATTGAAAAATGTGGTGGAGAGATTTCTGTCCAGAGTTTGAGCTGGATTGCATAAGCTTTTATTCCACGATATCAATGTGTTGAAGCTGTTTTGCAAAGAGGAATGTGCCAGAAGACCTCTAACCTTGTGTGAGATATGGATGAACAGTTTCAGGAAACCATTGCGGTTTAATTATGTATTATCAGTTCTTAAATCTAAAGGATCACTTTTATTTTTTTCCTAACAAGAACAATGAATCAATATGTTCTGAAAATACACCATTAAGTGGCTGTGTACATTGTTAAAAACAAATTTATTTTTGTAAGTTGTCACCATTCAACATGCAGCCTGTTCTATACTTTTTTGTTTTGTACATTTAAATAAAAAAAATAAAAATAAAGAACTCCTACAAAAACTACTCCCCATGAAATCAATGATCTGGCAATCAGAAGCAATCCCTGGATAACTATTAATATCACCTAAAGGGTTGTCTCTGTAAAGACATTGATGGCATATTGCCATAATTGCTAGAACAAAGTGGCA
Organism: Rhinoderma darwinii; assembly: GCF_050947455.1. Classification (NCBI taxonomy): domain Eukaryota; kingdom Metazoa; phylum Chordata; class Amphibia; order Anura; family Rhinodermatidae; genus Rhinoderma; species Rhinoderma darwinii. Next base: position 14,465,565 of record NC_134699.1, on the reverse strand, counting down.
GAAGTACTAGGAATGCACCCTGCCACTCCGACTCGTGTCAGTTCCACTCTACTTTTTATGTAGGCTGAATTGTCAGCCATTGACTATGGTCAGTTGACTATGCAACCTGTGGAAGAGGCAGAGTGAAGGCGACAGGAAATTAAGTGGAAAAGATGGGGACGTGTGGGCACCACTATGTATGAAAGAAATCTATATGGGGTGCTGCGGTAACATGCAAAAAATATGCATAATAGGAGAGAGGAAAAGGCACATGTACAAGTGTAAAGGATCTGCCAGGCACTACGTCTGTGGATACTCCCAGGATTAATCAGTCGACACCTGAGGCCAGACCTCTTAGACTGACACCGGCTCCCACCAATCAGGGTGGCAGGCTCAGGAGTGGGAGAGCCTATCGCGGCCTGGTCAGTCGGAGTTAGCTCCGCCCCCTGTCCATTTATACCTGCCGTTTTCTCTTCCTCATTGCTTGTTATTCTTCTGGGATTCCTGGCCCCACTGCTGCCTTGCTCCAGCCTGCTTCTGCCGTGCTTCTGCCTGGCTTCAGTTCCCGCTTATCCTGCTTCGCTCTGCCCCTGGCTTGCTTCCTGCTCCGTGCTCTGCGTTTGTATACTCCACTACATCCTGATCCTGACTGGCTCGTTCACCACTCCGTTTCCTCACGGTGTTCCGTGGGTAGCCCCTTCCCTTGCTTGTTCCCTGTTTGTATTCCCTTGCACTTAGTCAGCGTAGGGACCGCCGCCAAGTTGTACCCCGTCGCCTAGGGCGGGTCGTTGCAAGTAGGCAGGGACAGGGCGGTGGGTAGATTAGGGCTCACTTGTTCCCTTCACCTCCTTCCTGCCATAACAACAAGATTGCGCACACTCAAAATAATAAGAAAGGGATATAAAAAAACGGGAATGAAAAGACCAAACTTTATTATACACTACATACAAAATATACACACAAGAATATAAAGTGCAAGAGTGCAAGATAATATCTATACCGCAATGAGGGGAAACTATAGCCACATAAATTTGAAAAAATTACATATATATATTTGCTTGGTGAACCTATCTGTAATAGGCAGGTACAGCACTGACCACTCGTCGTCACACGCTGTATGGTTCTAGGCACAAAAAGCAGATGCAATTGGATCTAAAGAAAAATGATCATGATAGGGAAAATGGATGCATGACCCAAATAGGCTGTGTAATAAGGACAGGTGGCCCGTTAAAGAAATTAAGTGGCATATCGCTTTTCTACCGCCACTGCCACTGCCACTTTGTTCTAGTGATCGGTGAGGTTCACAGCAGTCAGCCCCACACCAAGCGGACATTGATGAAATATCCTTGCGATATGCCGTCAATGTCTTTACTGAGGTGAACCCTTTAAAGTTACACTCCAAGCATAGGATTACAGTCTTATATATATATATGGTTCCCACTGATTGTGGGATCCACAGATTTCTTCTGGCAGGTTGCTCCTGTAGCCTGCCTTTACGCTGTTAGGAAACCTGTTAGGAAACCTCTGTCACTATTAAGTTGTCGTGACTACTAGTCAAGCTTCTGGGTGGCTCTGGTTGAGTTGCAGAGCCGCACCTATTTCTCATTCTGCACCTTTTACGGCCATGGGTGGAGTATTTGAATCTGTTCAGTTTTCTCATTGTTGCTTGTGATTTCTTGTGTAAGAATGTGTCTGATCAAGCTCCTGGTTACACCCTGTATCACCTTGATGGATTGGACTCTTTGAACTTGACTTTTACTTTGTCTTTGAATTTACCCTCTGCTCACTGATTTGGACATTCTGCTTCCAGCTGGTTTTGACCTCTGCTACTCCTGGTATTCTTCTGACTTTTAGTATCTCCTGGTTTTGTACTCTGCTTGCTGATTACCCCTCTGGCTTGTCTGGTTATCCGTTCTGGTAGTGCCTGCAGTTGCACCTCCTGTCCAACACCGTATTCTGTAAATGCAACCTGGGTTCTAGGTAGCAAAATCCAACCTGCCTTGCAGTGGGCTCTGGTGAAAACCATAGAGTAGCCTTAGACTCTGCTGACCAGAGTGGTGACGGACTTGAGGTAGCTGATTTACCTGCACGCCTGATCCAGACAGTCTCTAGCTGTTTTTGGGGAATTGCTCATATAATAATTCCATAAACTTGCACTCTGGGGAATTGCTCAAGTATTGATTCCTTGACAACGAGTGTGTCCTAGGCAGTAGTGGTCATAACCTTAAATGTGTTTCTTTCTTCATTATGCTTCTTCCTGCCGCACCACTAGAAATATGTGTTTACATGTCATTACTTCATAGTACATTACAATAAGGAACATCTGACTCATTTTACAAACTGGGACCAGTCTACCTCTCTAAATACTCCTGTTAGAATTCCACAATAACTTTCCTCTTCTTCTAGAGTCAACATATGGATTATATCTTGAATGTACCACTTTGGGTTGCTGATAAAAGCCTACTCAATTGCCTACTGCCTTCAGGAGAAATCAGTCTTACAGTTTTCTATTTTTAGCCTATCCATCGGAGAATAACAGTAACTCAATATTTACAGATTGAAGTCTAGGAAGGTTAGCTTCTCATTGTTTGCTGAGCAATCACATTCGCTTACAGGGGGTGATGCATTAATGGATGCTGGAGGGATATGGCTTCATAAACCAAATGTAATGCTTTGCTAATAAGCAGTAAGAATGCATCGATCTGCCTTTGTACTGTAGATGGACTCTACTGTAACAATGCCATAAAAGAAATATGCTGTCATACCAACACACCCTCCCTTTGTAGCAAGCTTCAAGTTGTTATGGGACTTTTCAAACCAATTTTGCTTGCTGTAAGTGAAGCTTCTTTTATCTCATACTTCCTTTATCTCGAGGGATGAAGAGTGTTCGGTCTTATCTTTGTGTCCATGTCACATCTGATGCAAGGACACACAGTATTCTGTAGCTTGGATGCTATGGGCAATAGAATAACATAGAATTGATACAATGTATAATAGTTATATGTGATGACTTGTTCTACATTGATTGTAATGGTCTCTCCTTATGCTGGACATCTTACTTTTTATTTACTTGTCCCCTATTAATAACTTTTAAGTACACTTTATTTTACAGAATGGAGGATTGCGATCTGCAAAACAAAATTAATGATCAATTAAGAAAAATTGAAGTGGAATTATATCATAGGCGATAAGAGGCCAATGTCCCTAGTCAACTAATTCCATGGTTTGGCCCAAAAATTGCCCCTGTGTGAAAACCGCAACTGTTCATTAAAATATTTATTTAGTAATGATTATTTAAATTCAAACAAAGGGTAATTAACATTTTTTGCTCTTTTATTTTTTTCTAAATATAAATATTTTATTGTTTTAGCCTTAATGATCAGAGATGAGCAATTTGTATTACGTGCGATTATAACTATTAATACCTTTTTTGGTTAGCACATTTTAATTGCTTCAGTGTGAAAAATCATGAGCATTAGGCTGGATTCACACGAGCATGGCGTTTTTGCGCACGCAAAAACGCGGCGTTTTGCGCGCGCAAAAACCACTTACCAGCTCATTATGACACTCCATTTGGATGTTTGTAAACAGAAAAGCACGTGGTGCTTTTCTGTTTTCATTCATCCTTTTGACAGCTAATGCGCGAATCACGCTGTTCGCACGGAAGTGCTTCCGTGCGACATGCGTGGTTTTCACGCACCCATTCACTTCAATGGGTGCGTGATTCACGCAAAACGCCCAAAGAACGGACATGTCGTGACTTTTTTTCAGCGGACTCACGCTGAGTAAAAATCACGAACATGTCTGCACGGCCCCATAGACTAATATAGGTCCGTGCAACGCGCGTGCAAATCACACGCGTTGCACGGACGTTTTTCCCGTTCGTCTGAATAAAGCCTTATAAGTAAGGCTGGGTTCACACGACCTATTTTCAGACGTAAACGAGGCATATAATGCCTCGTTTTACGTCTAAAAATAGGGCTACAATACGTCGGCAAACATCTGCCCATTCATTAGAATGGGTTTGCCGACGTACTGTGCCGACGACCTGTCATTTACGCGTCGTCGTTTGACAGCTGTCAAACGACGACGCGTAAAAATACAGCCTCGTCAAAAGAAGTGCAGGGCACTTATATACATTATATGCGGGACACTTATATACATTATATGCAGGACACTTATATACATTATATGCAGGACACTTATATACATTATATGCAGGACACTTCTTTCAGACGTAATTTGAGCCGTTCTTCATTGAACTCAATGAAGCACAGCTCAAAATTTACGGCTGTCAGAGAAGCCTCGCAAAATGCGAGGAGCAGCATTTACATCTGAAACGAGGCAGCTGTTTTCTCCTGAAAATAGTCTGTCTTTTCAGACGTAAAAGCCTCTCATCGTGTGCACATACCCTAATACACAGTGTCAAACAGTGTTAATTCCAAAGTGTTTTTGAGTATTTACAGTAACATTTGCTAATACTTTTTTCTTTTTTATTTGTTAGGCTATGTAACGGATTTTTTCTACTTTTATCCATGTCAGATAAAACTTTATATCTGCTTTATATCTGTACAATTTTGGTATCCTTTGTGTCTAATTACAATTTCTTCCCATTATGTCTCTAAATATGTTTAGAAGATGATATTCTTCTTGTACATAATCGCTCTCCATCCAGTTCTTTAATAATCCCACAAATGCCACTGTGGGTTATTAATCATCCTTTTGCTAATGACAAAGCTTTCTGGTTTTCTGCTTAGGTAATGTCTACAGAGAATGTCACCTCAATGGCAGCTGGGCAGGAAGAGGAGATTATACACAATGTCAGGAAATACTGAAACAGGAGGTAAGACATCATTTACAGGTTCACAGTTCGGTTCTCCAGGAATATGATATAAGAAAAGTCTTATATCATGGCATACTGTATTAAAAGATGAACAACTTTGTACTTAAATAAATATATTTATTATCTACTGGCCACTGCTTTGTTGTTCCCATTGTTTACAATGTTGAGCAGCTCTATGTGGGTGGGACTGCATATTAATGTGTGTTGGCCTAGAAAGCGCTGCTCTGAAACTGTAAAAGCTTATTAGCCAAGTCATCTGTTAAGAGAAAAACTGCACATAGCTATCGGCATTAGGCCAAGATCACAAACAAAGTATCGATGCAGTTTTTGGCTTTGTTTTTTGTCACAAAAGAAAGGAGATGCATCAGTCTTTTCTTCATAGCTTTCCTCCCCTTCGGATCCACTTTTGGCTTTGGCTGAAAAAACTGCACCACAAACTTCATCAAAACTGTGTGTGTGATCCTGGTCTAAAGCAAAATTTTCAGAGAAAAATAAGGCCCTTTTACACGGGCCAATGATCTTACAAACGAGCAGTCATATGAACGCTTGTTCCCGATCATTGCCCTGTGTAAATCCCGATGAATGAGCAAATTCTGATCGTACCGTTTATGCAGCACAAAATATTATCGTTGTCGGCAGCAAATCTCCCTGTGTAAACCCATACATACAGACAAACAAACGAACAAACAAACAAACAAACAAACAAACAAGACAGACTCGTGTGTGTGTGTGTGTGTGTCTGTGTGTGTGTGTGTGTGTGTGTCTTACACCACTATTGCTCAGCAGCACGGTAATAGGGAGTAAATAGGTATATAGAATAAAGCAGTCTACTGTCGGTCCTCTACGCATACACAAGCATGGCTCTCTCCACCAGATACCATATATTGCTTTCTTACACCGTAGGGTGAAGAAATAATGCAGATCTGGACACAATTGGGAACATGAACTAATTCTGGAGAAAATTTGCTATTGATGTAAAAGCGCACTCACTGATATGCCAAATAGAGATGCATCCAGAATTCCTTGCTGATTCATTTGGTTAAATTTGCATAATTTTTGCCAACATAAAATTCATGCGTCTTACAACACGATTGATGAATATACAGGTTAATTATGTAATAAGGGGTTTCTCTGGTACACGCTGACTATTCTCCTACCAGTAAAGTGGTTGCTAATTCTCTCATTAACAGTGTAAAATAGTCACCCCGATCCTTAATGTGAATATCCTCCTGTAATTTCTTGTTTTTTAAAAAACATATAAATAGATCCAAAATTCGTTGCTAATTAGTTTAATATATCTTTATTGCGGATACTCCATTTTTCTGATACAAAGCTACAAATCCCCTGCATAGACATACGAGAAGACGTATTAAGACTGCGCCAGTCTTAATAAAAAAAGCTTTAGTGAGATGCAACAAATGTATTAAATTTGTCACATCTTTGGCTGTCCATGCACCACTAAAGGAAATCTACGATGGCCAAGAGCTGGTGTCGATTTTAGCTATAATGTAAATTATCTAAATCAGTGGTTCCCAAACTTTCTGAGGCTGGGACCCACTTTTGGCAGAGACTTTTGTTTAGGACCCCCAACTACCGTACTTAGCCCTATTTCGTCTGACGTATGTCAACTTAATTCGTAGTTAGATGTTGGTACTTAGCTCCATAAGAAAAATAAGTCCCTGCAATATCGAAAAAAACGATAATTGTGCGGACGAGAGATGGGGCAGGCTCAAGGTATCCTACTGCAATGCGTCGCTGAGGCCCGACTGAGGCTGCTGATGGTGGGTCATGTGACCAGACCAACCCCTTAGGGGCATAGCTAGGGGTTTAGCACAGGAGGGTAAAACACATCTGAATGGGCCCCAATCCAGTGGGCCCACAACACAGTATAATGATCCCTTAGTGGCCCCCACGCAGTATAACGCTCTTATAGCTGCCCCACACAGTATAATGCCCCTATAGCTGGCCCAAACATTATAATGCACCTAAAGCTGCCGCTACACAGTGTAATGCCCCTATAGTGCCTCCATACACAGTATAATGGCCATAATGCTGCCCCCACACAGTATAATGCCCCCATAGCTGCCCCCACACAGTACAATGCCCCCATAGCTGCCCCCACACAGTATAATGCCCCATACCTGCCCCCACGCAGTATAATGTAAACACAATGTAAATGCTGACCCCACAGAGTAGAATATCCCCATAACCACCACCATAGCTGCCTTCCAAACAGTATAAAGCCCCTATAGTGCCTCCCTACACAGTATAATGCCCATAAAGCTGCCCCACACAGTATAACGCCCCCATAGCTGTCCCCACAGTATAATATCCCCACAACCGCCACCATAGCTGCCCCCACACAGTATAATTCCCCTATAGTGCCTCCGTACACAGTATAATGCCCCTATAGTGCCTCCGTACACAGTATAATGCCCCTATAGTGCCTCCCTACACTGTATAATACCCGTAAAGCTGCCTCCCACACAGTATAATGCCCCCATAGCTGCCCCCACACAGTAAAATGCCTCTCTAGCTGTCCGGACACAGTAGAATTCCCCTATAGCACCTCCTTACACCGTATAATGCCTGTAAAGCTAACCACACAGAGTATATTGCCCCAATAGCTGCCCACACACAGTAAAATGCCCCTATAGCTGCCCCCATACAGTATAATGCCCCTATAGCTGCCCCCACATAGAATAAGGCCCCTATAGCTGTCCACCCTACAGTATAATGCCACTCATAGCTGTCTCCACACAGTAAAATATTGCAATAACCGTCACTATAGCTGCCCTCCACACAGTATAAAGCCCCCATAGCTGCCACCTCACAGTATAATGCCCCACAGCTCCCCCACGCAGTATAATGCCCCCATAGCTTCCTCCACACAGACCCAATAGTGCCTAATAAAAATAATAAAATACATATATGCCTGTGCCTGTTCCCACGATGGGTGGAGAAGATCCTTCTACTCCTCCAGTCTGTGCAGTGAGTGGCTCAGCACAGACAGGCGCGATAACATCACTACAGCGTGTGTCTGCGCTGTGCCGCTCACGGCATGGTGAATGCTGGAGCAAGGAGCCGTCAGCTGATACAGTTGAAACCGGAAAATCCGTGAGGTTGTAACCCACAGTTTGGGAAACCATGATTTAATTGATAGTAAATGACTCAGGCCGCGGGTGGCCATCCATGGAGTTAAATAATAAAATTCTGGATGTCTCTGGTCACCCCTAGGGGAAGCTTAGGATCTTATTGCCTATTGTTCATACATTGAACTCAATAATAAAACAGTATGCAGACAGCTCCCTCTAGTGGTTGCAGAAGACAGACAGAATTTTATCATTAAACGCTATGTCTATGCAGGGGATTTAGAGCTCTGTATCAGAAAAACAAAGCTGGGACACCTATAAAGATATATTAAGAGATGAAAGTGTTGAAAAGTGAAGAATCACTTTAAAATGGCCACTCTCAGGGTGTTATAAAAAAAAAGGTGACTACAGAAAAAAACTACATGTCTGCAATTTCCAGTTAAAGTAACATGACTAGTTATTTGTTGTCTGTTCTCATGTCCCTTTGATATGAATCTGTGTGAATAATACTCATAATACCGAAGAAGAGATCACTCAGTCAATGAAATGATGGTCTGTCTGTATCATTAATAGATGCGCCCATATTTTCTGGCTGGTGTCCTCTGCTAAAATTGGCATTAATGGCTGATTTACTGTAATGACGGTTTTGCCTCAGGAAATGAGACCAACAATGTGTATCACAGATGTCTCCAAGCATTTGTATCATCCATAAATGCACCTTCATGAGCACATTGAAACCCCTGAAATGCCATGTACAGGTCACATCATCTCATGAACGGAAATATAGAGCCGAAGATAAGGTTTTTGTTTATTTAAAGGGTCTTTAACTGCATACTCAGGAATACCAAGTATTAAATGAAGCTCTATGCTGCGGCCGCATCTGATCACCTAATCATCCTTCTTTTATATATTACAATTCTACCGTTCTCATGTCGATTGCATAAAATAGTTGATTCTCCTATGATGTTCTGATTCAGTCCAGATCTGCATTGTTCTGTAACTGACCTTGGGTTAAGTTCTATAATATCCGGTGTTTCCAATCATCAAATAAGAGTATGTAAATGAATGCAAAAATCAAGCAAACTTACATAACCATTTATTTAACAGATTGTTCTTATGTAACCTTGAAGCGTCAAAAGCACTCAGGGCCTTGTTAATGGCGGCTGTCAATGACCCTTATAGACTTAATTCAGGGCCACTCATCTCTTCACATCCTAATGCAGCAGCATCCGTGTCAGGGATCTGATCCAACAGTGATTATTTCATTGATGTGTTCTGTCTTCTAGAAAAAGAGCAAGGTTCATTACCACATAGCAATTGTGATTAATTTCTTGGGACACTCCATCTCTTTGTGTGCTCTACTGGTGGCGTTTACTCTCTTCTTAAGACTCAGGTAAGCATTACGGATAGGATCAGTATAAGATATAATGAAAAATTACGTTGGTTGATGACAATGGCCGTGGTCTCCAACCTGTGGCTCTCCAGCGTTTGCAAAACTACAACTCCCAGCAATCCCTGAAAGCCATCAAATGGAGGAAGATAGCACAAACCATAATTTAACAACATAATATAAAAAAGAACAATATGGCGGTGAGCAAGTGAGACAGACTATAAGGATGCAGTCACATGTTGCGTAATTGACTTGTATATATGCAGCGTATTTTTACCATGTACAATGTAAGCCTATTGGAAAAATATTTTCGCAACTGAAGAAATTGAGAAATCTGTCTCATTTGCTAAATATTTTTTGCCATTGGACATTATACAGCTTTTCACAGCATAAAAATACAAAAATACAAATATGGACACAAAGGGCCAAGGGGTACAACAAAGCCTTTGCAACAGCATTTAATTTGCAAAAAGGCACAAAACGTCATATTTGTACAAAACCACCTCTTAAATTACCAAAAAACAAACAAAAGACCTTTCTCGAAATGGTAGAATCAGACAAGATTTTTTTTTAATATAAATGTACTCGTTACACCTTTTTTTTAAATTTATAAAATGTTTATTTGAAGTTAATAAAAGGGTTCAGAGGTACAAAAAAAATATCTGAATTGCATTATTCAATATATACACATTACCCAAATAGAGCATATACAAAAAGAGAACCATCATATAGCGTGTATAGATCAAAATCCAAACAAATGAAATAATTCCCTTTTTATCCCAATTTCCACCTCCTTAATTATTACCCTTACGATAGACGTAGGGAGGTGAAGGGTCACCAGGTTTATTTTATCTTTATAGCCTTTAAATGGCAGACTAAACGAAACGCAACCTTTTCACACGCGCTTTAAAAAAAATACAAGGTAACGGTAAAGGTGTGTGTCATCTATAAGCCAGAGAGGAGAACGGATTTTTACATGCTGTACAATCCTAATCGTGGTACCTGCCAGCAACACACAGGTTAAATGACTCTCAGCCCATTACCTCACAGGAGACATGATTCAGCCTTGTCCATGGAGATCCCATGACTTCTCCATTGTCTCTTGAGATTCGATGAATGGCTAAGTACTATTTATGGCCAGTGATCAATCTAATCCATCGTACTGCATACTTGTCAAAGAGCTTATGCTTTATTCCTTTCTATTTCAGGAGTATTCGTTGCCTGCGCAACATCATACATTGGAACCTTATAACTGCATTTATTCTTCGTAACATCACCTGGTTTGTAATGCAGCTCACACTAAGCCATGAAGCCCATGACAGTAATGTGGTATGTAACCTTGACCTTCGGAGATGGTTCTCTGCCCTCTAAATGTGACATCTTTGCTGCACTGCAGTGATAGGTATCTCTTAGCTGTCTATGTCTCACCCTCACCCAGACTTTACTGTTACTGTCTGGCTGCATTTTCATGCTAATATAATAGCTGCTGATGGCATACTGTAACTTCTGCCTGTCTGGCTCTTTTTTTATTCACACTGGTGCATTCTGGCAAAGTACTGCCATTGTAATATTGCTGAGAGTCTCCTCAGCGCCTGCTTTGTCTGAGCCAGCGGTTTCCTGTATGTACTGTATATCAATTTTGTGTAAAGGTGGCAGGAGCAGAATCTTCTTCCCAGCAATCAAGTATGTACAACCTGCAGAGGCACATTTTTTGGCTGCCCATCATGTTGCTGCAGGTGGCACTAGCACAGAATGCAGAGACTAGAGGTTGGCAGACAAAAACATGCTGGGCAATAGAGAGGAAGCGAGTGAATAGAATTCTAATGAATGGGACTGAGCTGCAATAGAATATTGACAAAGCAGCCATGTTTTAATCACATACAGCCTCTTCAATGTTCTTGCTTAATTTCCTGATCTTCAATATATGTATAATTAAAGTGGATCGGTCAGATATTAAGGTCTTGTTCACACATTGCAGATTTGCTGTAGATTTTGCCAGTATTTTTCAAGCCAAAACCAGGAATGGAACCTAAACAGAAGAAATAAAGGTCTGCGCTTCTGCATCCAATTCTGGTTTTGGCAAAAAAAAAAAGTACTGTGGGAACATACCCTTATGATGCCCTGTCTGAGGGTAGCATAAAGAAATGACAGACGCAGATATAAGACTGCTGTCACTTATTAGGTAATGTTAAAGAGGATCTGTCACTAGTTTATTAAATCCCTATCTCCTAACTAATCGAATAGGGGCTACGATGCGGATATCTACAGTGTGATTTGTTTTTCAAAATGTTTATTTGCAAATTTATGAGCATTTTTCTAAATATGCTAATGTGGCTAAACTTGCCAAATGGGAGGTGACTCTTTCTTTTCACTCTGGGCGTTGTAATGTTATCTGTATGACACTAATTTACCCACAAATGCGACGTTTCAGTCCAGCAGGACATTTCTCAAGCATGGGTCCTGCTGGACTGAAACGTCACATTTGTGGGTAAATAAAATTCCTATTTTTGGATGTGCTGTCTTGTTCCTTGAAAATTGTTGGTTCCATTTGTGGAACCTTGGATCAGGTTCCTGTAAAGGCTTGCACCCATCATATTACATCAAATATTCTCTCCGGTGCTGTGATCATCTTCCTTTCTTCATCTGTATGACACTGTCCAATCAGCTTCATATAGTTTCTGGTTGTTTTACAGCTAGAACTGCGATCCTGGTGTCACATGAAAGATTATAATCTCATCTTTCATATACCACCAGACCCACTTGTTCTAGGTGGTCCGCAGCCAGAGATATGGCTGTTTGTAGTGATTCCCTTCCCTCCAGCCTCAGTCTCTCACACTGTGTGAAGCAGCTTCATGCTGATAGGACAGCGTCAGAGGCTGTGAGGAGGCTCCACCTCAGGAGAATCGCTGGTGTTAACACCCACTTTTCTAGTATAGCCTAATTTGCATATTTAGAGAAAAGCTCATAAAACTTTTAAAATAATAAACTTTTTGGGACAGATTTTCACTAGCACTATTAGATTAGCTAAGAGATAGGGCATTACTAAACTAGTCACAGATCCTCTTTAAGTAGTTATTGCATATTTAGAACTAATATTTCCAGTGCATGGCCAGCGCTACAAGTGTGAGTGCAAGTATATTTATATATTCACGCTCCCCTCGCCTCTTCCGAACTCCGCTGATTGACACTTTTCTCTGTATTACTGTGCATAGGGAAAAATGTGTCAATCATGGGCTGGAGAGCGAGGAGAGCGTGAATATATGAATATACTTGGACTCATACTTGCAGTTCTGGCCACGCAAAAATAACAGTTAACATGAACAAGTAAGTAACACGCTGAAATCAGAGGCTGTCACTTCTCTATGCTGCCCTCAGACAGGGCAGCATAAATATCTGACCGATGCGCTTTAAGGGAGGGTTTCCGACTAAAAGGCTATACACTGGAGATGTCTTAAAAACCAGATTGGTGGAAGTCCAACTGTCGGGACTGCTTCTGATTCCGAAAACAGGAGCTGCCAGTCCCCATTCCTAGTGGACATGTGCGGCCATTTTCCATATAAGTCTATTGCATACATGTTGGTTTTTACAACTCCTATAGATTTTAATGGAGAGTGGTCACACAAACATCGAAAATGGGGACCGGCCAACCTTATCACTTTCACTGTAAGAAACGGGGCTCGAATACTTCAGTTCTTGGGATTGATGGGCACCCAGTGGCCATGGTATGGTATATTTTTGGTGGATATGCGATACAAGTCCTTAATCAGAAAATCCCTTTAAAGGATAAATCTACCCTAATTGTTAATTTATTCAATATTCCTTAACTCAAGGTTGAGAAGGACATAGAACTGGGGCATATAAAGTGAATAATATGTGAATATTACACTCTATCTCCCAACTACACCAATAATAATTGGTGTTATTTTATACAGGGTGATATGTTGGTGGTAGGTTACTTCATTAGTAATTTTGATTCTGCCGTTTTCCTTTTTCTTAGGTTTGGTGCCGTCTGGTCACTATTGCTCACAATTATTTTTATGTCACTAACTTCTTCTGGATGTTTGGTGAGGGTTGCTATCTGCACACGGCCATTGTCCTGACCTACTCTACTGACAAACTGCGCAAGTGGATGTTCATCTGCATTGGCTGGTGTGAGTCATTGTGAAATGTGAGGAATTGTGGGTTGTGAGTTGACCAAATATTCATAAGAATGCAAGCTAGAGTAAGGAAGAAACGTTGTCACACGTCAATCATGCAATTGCAACCATGTAAAAGATTGATTTAAAGAGGCTCTGTCACCAGATTTTGCAACCCCTATCTGCTATTGCAGCAGATCGGCGCTGCAATGTAGATTACAGTAACGTTTTTATTTTTTAAAAACGAGCATTTTTGGCCAAGTTATGACCATTTTTGTAGTTATGCAAATGAGGCTTGCAAAAGTCCAAGTGGGTGTGTTTAAAAGTAAAAGTCCAAGTGGGCGTGTATTATGTGCGTACATCGGGGCGTTTTTAATACTTTTACTAGCTGGGCGCTCTGACGAGAAGTATCATCCACTTCTCTTCAGAACGCCCAGCTTCTGCCAGATCATGCTGTGACGTCACTCACAGGTCCTGCATCGTGTCAGACGAGCGGGGACACCGGCACCAGAGGCTACAGATGATTCTGCAGCAGCATCGGCGTTAGCAGGTAAGTCGATGTAGCTACTTACCTACAAACGCTGATGCTGCTGCAGAATCAACTGTAGCCTCTGGTGCCGATGTGTCCGACACGATGCAGGACCTGTGAGTGACGTCACAGATCTGCACTGCCAGAAGCTGGGCGTTCTGAAGAGAAGTGGATGATACTTCTATACACAACGCCCAGCTAGTAAAAGTATTAAAAACGCCCCGATGTACGCACATAATACACGCCCACTTGGACTTTTACTTTTAAACACACCCACTTGGACTTTTGCAAGCCTCATTTGCATAACTACAAAAATGGTCATAACTTGGCCAAAAATGCTCGTTTTTTAAAAATAAAAACGTTACTGTAATCTACATTGCAGCACCTATCTGATGCAATAGCAGATAGGGGTTGCAAAATCTGGTGACAGAGCCTCTTTAAATAGTAAAACTCTCATATATCTTGCTGCTCAGCCTATTATGGCTCTAGTAAACATATTGTAACACTGGATGTTAGCCTTCTTTTCTTATCCTGCCTAGTTGATCAGTATTTTGTAAAAAAAACTATTTTTATGCAACATATACAGTATCAATAAGTGGTCGGGTTTAAGAAATGCATTTTCAAATACCCTATTAGGGAATTCTGAATTAGAATAGGGGGGGGGGGTTCCACTGTTTAGGACCCTAATCTTTTAGCCATAGTGGTGAATGACTACTAAGAGTGTCTCTCTCTGGAGGGCCTAGAACTTCAATGCATTACATGGACTGCCCATTGATTTCAATGGGAACTGTGTAATACCTCACCCCCACTGTGGTGGTGCCGCAGGGGAAATGCTGCCGGGTTTCCAAGCAGATTAGAGATGATCAATAGGCGCCCCAGCAGCTAGACAGCCTGTGATCAGCTTATTGTTAGCGGACCCATCTCAAATAAAAAGATTGTCCAAAGTAGACTACCCTTTAAAAGTGGATCTCTCAGCTCTTCCGACATGTCTGTTTTAGCAAATTCTGGTACTTATTTTCTTAGAACGTTGTGCCATTCCTCCGTTATTCCTCCTAGAAATGTATAAATAAATTGACAGCTAAGTGTTTCCATTCCTCTTGTTGAAGGGGCGTGTCCCTACACAGTTTTACTCTGCCAGCACCGATTGGACAATGGACACACTCCCAACTAGTAACACCCAATAGTAAATTTATATATACATTTCTAGAAGGAATAACAGAGAAATGGCAGAAAGAAGAGTTCTAAGAAAATCCTCAAGAATGGTTATTCAATGGGGAGACAAGCATTTACTAAAATAGACATGTCAGGAGAGGTCACAGGTCCTCTTCGAATAATTATTGATGTCATGCATTAATACAAGTCACCAAGGTTTTTTCCAAATAAATATATCATAAGAATAATAATATACTAAGTCAGGTCATTAACATCTGATTTGGTGTAAATAGAGCGATGGGACAGAGGGTTTTGTATTTAGATGTGGGTGGGGGATTAAAAGGTCAAATATTGGAAATATTGTAAAAATGTACAATGGGATCAATGTTCTGATCAATTGCTTTTATTTAATTATTTTTCTTCGTTACAGGCATACCATTCCCCATCATTGTGGCGTGGGCCATTGGCAAGCTTTACTATGACAATGAGAAGTAAGAATCAGTGATTGGGAGGAGTAGGGAAGGCAAACTGAGTAGATATGGAGAAGTGTGTGAGGATCGGGCAGAGGGTCAGATAGAATTTGATTGATAGCCATGATTGACTTGGCTTCATTAACTGTTAAAAGTACCAGAAGGCCCTCTGACAGTAGCAATAAAATAAAAATAAAAAACCCTATAACATACTTTATACTAGGAAATGTTTGGGATATTCATCTAATTGTAGAATGTTACGTTCATACTGTAGAATTCAGTATCTCCTTTCAATTAGACTCACCAATGACTATCATTCAGGGTTGGACTGGCCCACTACCCGAGAACCTGGGGATTTCCTAGTGGGCCCAGGCTCTGACAAGGTACTGGGGACCCATACACTACAGGGCCCATAAGGGCTTGCTGCTAGACTTTATCACCTTTTTGGTTAATTCATAAATGCCCCTATGTGTTGTCCTTATTAATGATATAAATAAATAAGATGGAAACAATGGATAATGGAGGGAGCTGCAATCACTAGAGTTGTGCAACTCTATGTAGACGGCTGGTCCTCCGATTGGCGTGGTTGCTGCTTCACCTGCAGACCTTGTATATTGAGTCCAAGAGAGATCATCGAATGAAAAAAAGTAGGAAAAAGCAGGATCTAATGGGTAGGTTAGAAGGAGCGGAGGGATCTTAAGATCATAAAAAACGTTTATTTAGCCAGGGTACGACACGTTTAGAAGTCTTTCTGGCCTCTTCATCAGGTGCCTAATGAAGAGGTCAGAACGACTTCCAAATGCGTTGTACGTTGGCTAAAAAAAATGTTGGAAGTTCTTATTATTGATATAAACTGTGTGTGCAATTAGAGCAACAGGATTTATTATGCATTTAAAGGGGACATGGATTTGTTCTGTATAGTTTATAGTTGGAGGGTGGTTCCTCATAATCACTACTCCGGTGGGTTTTAGGTACCCCAGTCCAATGCTGCTACTATTGCCGACACTGGTCAAATGGCACGAGTGCCATCATTGTCCTCCCAATGCTCTTTATACCAACACACAACAACTATTATTGCAGAGCATTCTATATGCCTCAATGTTTATTGTGTATATATTGTTCACATGTGTTTATTTATCACCAGGTGCTGGTTTGGGAAGAAGGCAGGAGTGTACACGGATTTTATCTACCAAGGCCCTGTCATCCTTGTGCTTCTGGTGAGGACACAAAGCAATGTAATTTCTGAGCTGGCATAGACAAACAGCTATCTATAATTTATTTAGAGTCTATCACATAGCTTTAATGCATTCAGGTGTGTTCAGAGAAATGACTAAGCCCCAAATGTTGCAAAGTTAGTCTGAGCCACCAAGTCGCTGATGTAGTGGTTGTACTATAAATGATAACAATGCACTCATCAGATCTATCCCATCCCTCACTATCCATGCATGAGTTTTACTATTAAAGTTGAGGATTCCCATTGCTTCTCTGTAAAGCACTAAGTCCTAAGCATAGGGACGGCTCTTTAAAATATGGGTCATGTATAAAAACTAGCGCAAAATGGCCATAGCAACGAATCAGATTCATTTTTAACCTGTAACTTGCAAAATGGTTGAATCTAACTGCACTTAAAAGCATTGCAAGTTTTATATGTCCCATTTTCGTACATGACCCCATGCGTTTTGTCTGGGATTAGACCTCAAAAAGTTGTTACAATAAGGGTATGTTCACAAGCAAAACGAAAAACGGCTGTAAAATACGGAGCTGTTTTCAAGGAAGAACAGCCTCTGGTTTTCTGCCGTTTTTGAAACACAAACATTTTTTGAGACTTTTTTTGCGGCCGTTTTTGGAGCTGTTTTTCTATTGACACAATGAAAACCATCTCCAAAAACGGCTCAAGAAATGACATGCACTTCTTTTTACAGAGCATTTTTTACGTACCGTTTTTTCAAACCTTCGGAACGAAACGTGTTTTTTCCCATTGAAATCAATGAGCAGATGTTTGGAGGCATTCTGCTTCCGCTTTTTCAGACTTTTCGAGGCGTTTACGCCCAAAAAAAATGGCTGAAAATAAGCCTTATGAACATACACTAAGTCTGAACAATAACTACAATGGTCGGTCGCCAAGGTTATAATTCTGGTGACACATTGCAGATATCCGTGGTGTAACAATGGCCATTGTCCTTTTCTTGTAGATAAACTTTATATTTTTATTTAACATTGTGCGGATACTGATGACAAAACTCCGTGCATCAACTACGTCTGAGACCATCCAGTACAGGTAAGTTAACCCGTCGTCTGTTCTCTTGTTCGATCGATTCCACCTTTTAGTTATTCTTGAGAGTCGTGTCTAAATTATGTGATTTTTTTCGGTCTCCTCTACAGGAAAGCAGTCAAGGCAACTCTTGTCCTCCTGCCGCTTCTGGGAATCACCTACATGCTTTTCTTTGTGACTCCAGGAGAGGATGAAGTCTCAAGAATTGTGTTTATCTATTTTAATTCCTTCTTGCAGTCATTCCAGGTAATGAGGGAAGATTTTCTGCTATGCTTTCATTAATGCTGTCACATCTCAAAGACATTCAGCCATTAGTAAGCATAGCTAGATACATGTAAATCCCAAATTCAAGGACATTTTAAGCCTTACCCCTGGCCAGAAACTCCACGAAAACAGCCATTTAATAGTTTGAATACAAATTTGCCATGCCCCTTGTAAGGTCTGATTTCTTGTAAGGTCTGGTTTGCATGACAGTCCCGCAAATCAACGGGACTGTTGGCAGGTATGAGTAAGCATACAGCGCACTGATAGTGAGCCACAGAGGCAAAACTTAAACTTCCTGGGCTCCAATGCAAAATCTGTAACTGAATCCACCATCACATGGTATATATAACACTGGTGTCCTCTGATGTATCAGAATGTCAATGGGCCCCTATTGCCCCAAGGCCCGGGTGCAACTACAACATATGCACCCTCTATAAGTACACCCCTGTGGAGTCAGTGATGCATACACTTGGCACAAGCATTCAGACAGCAGTGCCTACTTGCCCAGTCAGCAGTGCCACCACTTCATATGGCAAATCTTTGGGTAGACATGAGTAGAAGGTGACAAAATATTGTTATTTCTAGTCTTTCATTGTTGCATTTCTAATATTTCTTGCTTCTTTTATTCTACAGGGATTTTTTGTTTCTGTTTTCTACTGCTTCCTAAATAGTGAGGTGGGTATTTGTCCCATTGCAAAAAATTTCTACCCATTTACCGCCTTTTATTAAAGTAGGCATGACCTTAGTTAGGCTGGATTGATTTATTTGTAATACAGCCATATTTTCGTGTTCCTATTAGGGCTGAGTTATCCAGACTCTCCATGCTTTTACTTGACCAAACTAAGATTACTATAGGGTTCTATGGTTATTTACATTCAGTGCAGTAAATTTAGTATTGGGATTTGGTTGTTGTGGCCGTAAAGCAGACACTAAAATAAGGCAGAAGTACATTAGTGTGAAACCGAACGTATACTTTTGCTCGTACCATTGGTACCACTAGTGATATATATATATTATACATGGCCAGAACCTGTAGATATTGAATGTTTGTGCCCTTAGATGCCTTGAGTACAATTTTTCATTAACTTGACACCCTAAAATGTAGCTTAGCTAAGAACCCAGATTGTGAGATCTTTGGGGTCTGCGCCCTCCTGGCTTTCACTTCCTGTTGTCGCCCAGTCAACGGGAATTGAAAGAAAGGAGTTCGGGTCCCAAGTTAAGTAAGAACTTGGAAGAATACTGTTGAAGATCGCTGAAAACTGCACCCAAACTGTGCTTTCAACTCTTTGTAGCAGTCCAGCTCTAAGTATGTTCCCTTTCTATGGCAAACTAAGATAATTTAAGGTTAGTAGCACTTCTCAAAGGGTAAATCACGCTATTGTAAGAGGGATCGTGACGTGTCACTTGTAATATATGACATTGTTTATTTATATTCCCTACTAAAATATGAAACAATTTTGTGTCATTTTTGTTTTTTTAGGTACGTTCTGCAGTCAGAAAGCGTTGGCATCGCTGGCAGGACAAACACTCAATCCGTGCTCGAGTAGCCCGTGCAATGTCCATTCCCACATCACCCACACGGGTCAGCTTCCATAGCATCAAGCAATCTTCTGCTATCTGACCCACATGTTGGAGAATGATGCAGTCGCCCTCTCTGGAGTTTCCCAACACTGGAACAGGAAGGTGCAGAGGCGTGAGCCTCCTGCATGGTCAAGATAGTGAACAGAACCCGAAAGACCACATTCCATGTGTCCGATGAGTTGTACCTTGACAATCAAAAGAGGGTGGAGGGAGCAAAGAGGACCCTAACCCTTAGTGCAATATTGGTACTGCTAGGTTTGAGGAAACTAGCAGATAAACCAAGAGACCGAACATTGCACACAGCACAATTCATAAACTTCTGATATATCACCAGCCACAACCAAATGATTGCTGAGAAACCTGCATCCTGGCTGTATAGCCAATCCTCCGTGCCTCTCAGTGGAAAAAGAACAGCATCAGGCTTAACCATTGCACGAATTGAAATATCATTTTGATGCTTCTTGTCCCATCATATACTAAATTGCTACAATGTATGAGCACAAAATATAATCTGTTAGTGTGCTGGGCAGAAAAATATCTAAATCCAGGTTGTATGGAGTGCCATATGATTGTGTATCATGGGGACCAAATCCATATATGAAATCATGGGACAAGCTTCCATTGGAGGTGGATGGGGTGAATCAGTAAAGCAATGGAGCACTGTGTTAAGACAAAGAATTGAGAATATTGTTCAGAGAGTAAAATTCTATTATTGTATTCTTTATAATGTGAGAATATCTTGCAACATGAAAAGTGTCTGTACCTGTCTATCTCTTGTGTCCGCTTCATATAGTTTCAATATACAGGGAGAATACAGGACGGGACCTATAAACATCTACGTTTGTATTTAAAGCCCTTAAATTAGAATAATGGAAAAGAAAAATATATAGTATTTTCTGCAGCTTTGTTCAAAGAGATTCTATAAGTGAATGTTCTAATGTTAGACCTATATAATGCCTGGCTGGGTCAGAGGAAAAAGTGCCACTGTGGACTGGATCTGCAACTCAAGACGTTACATATTATAGGTATTTTTTACTGCACAACTATAAAGTGTTAAAGTGTTGCACTACAATCAGTAAAATGTCTTTATATAAAGTCCTCACAGTATACAAATAAATCCTTAAAATTGTGACAAAAGTTGTCAAATCATATGTGCAGAGGTTCGCACATGCAGCTTCTTCTTTCACAAGAAGTGTGTCATTTAGAAGAGATCTTATGGAGTGGACTGTGTCAGGCTACTATAATATATGGAAATATACAAATATTTCAGTGACTCGTGTCTGGGGTGTTTCATTTTAGTGGATGTATGCATCAAACATATGAGCAGCAGTGGCAGTTGCCTTGGGTGCAGCATATTTTAGGTATTCATAAACCATCTGTGGTCTCCAACCAGTGAATCTCTAATGATTCTGAAACTACAACTCCCATCAAGCCTTGACATTCCAAAGCTTTCCCTGCTTTCTGTGACACTGACATAGTGACAACTTGGGTCAGCACTATTGAGGAGCTCACTGCAATCTCTAAGTAATTAGCTCCCCCTAGTGGTAGCTGCAGGCAGACAAATTTTTTTTTTTATCAAAAATGAGCTGGACTCTATAGATATATTATGAAATTAATTATCAAAAAATGTTGGGCCTTAAAAACAGAATGGTAGACATTAACTATACTAATAAAGCTAATATAGTACATATAGGATTCAGGTAGTCCCTGTTACATTACTTTAAACCTTGGTTGCTGCTGCTTACATTTACTTCTTTTTTCTTTAATCCAATGTGCATAGAAACTTACAAAAAGTATATATTTACACTCAGCAACTACCCAAATACCCATATCCAACCAAAAATGAAAAATTCACATTGGAGAAAAAGATTTCCCATACCAACTACACCCCGATTCTGGGGCAAGTTCTGCACTTTTTCCCAGATAGGTCAAATACCCATTCTTTCTCAAGCAGGAAGCGTATGTCAAACCTGATATGTTATGTGGCTGAAGTCTGGTCTTCTTTCTCAAATTATAAACACCATGTTCCCCGGAGATCTCCTCCACCATGTACCTGTCAGTCAGTGTGAGTAGGAATAGGGATTCAGTTTATGGGCTAAACCGCTGACAGGCTGTGACACTTGTGGGTTTTCAGAAATACGGAGAGATCTGAACAAGTGAGCAGTCCTGCTTCATTTTTGGCAATGATTAATATGTCAAGGATTATCAAATATTCTGGACTAGAAGTGTAAATAATCTATAGGAAGGCTGTCCAAAATAAAATCTGCTGTTATCACATTGTTTATCAATGAGTAGAGTCTCATAATCTCAGGTCAGTTTTCTGCTTCTGGTCTAGTGAATTCCAGATAAGGCTTCGTTCACATCTGCGTCAGGACTCCGTTCATGGGTTCCGTCTGAGCTTTCTGTCAGGGGAACCCATGAACGGAATCCAAACTGAAACCAACGTAAACCATAGGTTTCCGTTTGTCACCGTTGTATAAAGGTTCCGTAGTTTTGACAGAAACAATACGGTAGTCGACTGCACTATTTATTCTGTCAAAAAAAAAATGGAACTCTTAGGGTATGTGCACACGATAGCAGGCATTTAAGTCTGAAAAGACAGGAGAAAACAGCTGCCTCGTTTCAGTCGTAAATGCTCCTCCTCGCATTTTGCGAGTCTTCTCTGACAGCCGTAAATTTTGAGCTGCTCTTCATTGAGTTCAATGAAGAACGGCTCAAATTACGTCTGAAAGAAGTGTCCTGCATATAATGTATATAAGTGTCCTGCACTTCTTTTGACGAGGCTGTATTTTTACGCGTCGTCGTTTGACAGCTGTCAAATGACGACGCGTAAATGACAGGTTGTCTGCACAGTACGTCGGCAAACCCATTCAAATGAATGGGCAGATGTTTGCCGACGTATTGTAGCCGTATTTTCAGACGTAAAACGAGGCATAATACGCCTCGTTTACGTCTGAAAATAGGTCGTGTGAACCCAGCCTTACACAACGGCGACAAACGGAAACCATTTGCACCGGATCCATCACCACTGAAATCAACGGTGATGCAACTTTGGATTCCGTTCATGGGTTCCCCTGACAAAACGCTCAGACGGAACCCATGAACAGAGTCCCGACGCAGATGTGAACGAAGCCTTATCCTGCAGTTCTGGGAGTTTTGGATTCCAGATTAAAGAAATTACACTTTGTGTCCAGAACAGATATTATCTTTTTTAAGTGGAAAGTTGAATTGTTAAATATGTGAAAATGTATTAAGTCTGCTCTTTGGCACTACACAGTTTGGCTTTTGACAATTGTATCCTAAAGGGTCTTCTAAATACACCACGCCAAGAGGCAACACAAGTCCCCTTTTAGGCCTCATGCACACGACCGTGGTGTTATTCTGGTCCGCAAATTCCAGGACCGTGTTCCGTGGAATGTCATCCGCAGTTCATCCGTATGTAGTCCGCAGTTCATCCGTATGTAATCCGCAAAAATGCGGATGAAAAAAAAAAAAAAAAAAAAGGACTTTTAAACAGGATGCCAAAAGCTTGGTCAAACCCCCTTTAGAAGGTCACATGATCGCTCTGGAGCCATTTCCTGCTGCATTTTCCCTGATCTTTGCTTTGTGCGCGTTCAGTGAGATTGCGCTGCTGATATAGCTGTGGTTTTTGTCAGTTTTACTCACTGCGAACATGTCTTCTGATGATGTGGATGATGTACTCCTGCACTGGCTCCTCTCCAGGCGATTTGGACAGCAACCACCAATGCTGGACGAAGAACCGAGGAGGAGGAGGAGATATTGGGTTCACCCCATTATCTCACAACGGCTTAGGAAGGGGCATTTTAACATGCTGTACTCAGACCTGCGGCAGCACCCGGACAAGTTCCTCAGCTACTGCCGTATGTCCGTGCAAACTTTTGACTGTCTGCTGGCGGACCTTCGTCCTGGACTGATCTTCCAGGACACCACCATGAGACGTTGCATTTCTCCAGAGGAACGCCTGATGGTCACTCTGAGGTAAGAAAACCTAAATCCCCTTCTACGACATGTCTCTACCCTGCAAACAATATTAGTATAGTTGTCCCCTGTTCATATTGCCGCCTTGCCACCGTGTTGCAGATATTTTTCCTGTCTGTGCATATTTTGATATATATGTTTTTTTACAGATTTCTTGCTACCGGCAACTCCTTTGCCTCGCTACATTTCCAGTTTCTGCTGGGGTGCTCCACTATTTCGAAGATTGTCAAGCTTACCTGCGAAGTCATCTGGCAGCAACTTCGAGCAGCAGTTATGCCAAAGCCCAAGCCAGAGGACTGGATTCGGATTGCCGATGGCTTCTTCCAATCAGCACAGTTTCCCAACTGTGTTGGTGCGCTGGATGGTAAGCACATCCGCGTAAAAAAGCCTGCTCACTCAGGGTCTCAGTATTTCAATTATAAGCAGTTTTTCTCGGTGGTGCTGTTGGCCTTGGCTGACAGTGACTATCGGTTTATAATTGTCGATATTGGGGCCTATGGAAGCTCTGCGGATGCTGGCATCTTCAGGGCTTCCAGAATGGGTGAACGGCTAGCATCTAACCAGCTCGACCTTCCGGAACCTAGACAGCTTCCAGGATCTACAGGACCACCAGCACCCTTTGTCATTGTGGGTGATGAAGGTTTCGGACTGTCCCCTCACCTGATGCGTCCATTCCCTAGGCGTGGCTTAGATGAACAGAGGCGCATTTTTAACTACCGCCTTACACGTGCAAGACGGTATGTGGAGTGCGCCTTCGGAATTCTAAGCAGCAAGTGGCGTGTGTTCCAGAGCTCCATTCAGATGAATCCTGAAAATGTGACAAAGGTTATACAAGCGTGTGTTGTCCTCCACAATTTTCTGAGGATTCATGAGTCGGCAGTGGACGCAGAGCTGAACCATTTCTCTACTAATTACATCCCTTTGGACTACACACCACATAGAAGACCTGGAGTGTCTGGACTGGCAGTCCGTAATTTGTATACAGACTATTTTGTATCACCTGAGGGAGCAGTTCCTTGGCAAAGGGATGTGCTTCGTCTGCCAAATTAAAATTTGAGAGGGACTGTTGTATTTCCGGTTTATGTTACAAATGTTAGTAGTTAAAGTTGCAGTAGTAGAGTAGGGACTCGCAAGAGAATGAGGACCCTTGACGCGGGTTGCGAGCTAATGTATTTCTGTTTTTTTTTTTTTAATTCTTTATTAATTAAAAAAAAAAAAAAGCGATTATTTGCATTTGGCAGAAATGCAGACCAATACCTCATTATGTTTTGCAATAATAATAAAGACAAACACATAATTAACTATAAACTTATTTTATTTCTTGCATAAAATAGTGTCAACAAACATTACCAAAACTATGTTATATAAGTAAATTATAAATTGTAGAAGGATTGCGAAGGTGCAGGTTCATGATGTGGTCGTGGAACTCACTCCCCCTGCTGCATGTGCCCATACTGTTGCTGAGAAGGTCCTGGCATGCCATAAACTGAACGATCGTCACTGAATAGCGGCATTGAGTCTACATATGACGGATGCTGGATGCCTTGCGCGGTTGCTGCAGGTGCTGGAGGGACAGAGTTGAAGGTGCTTGCATCACACCCCCGTCTATGAAACTCGATGGCCTGATGCATTGCACGTGGGTCAGGATGTGTCGCAAATATTTCCACGACTTCCATTAGTGCTGTTTGGCACCTTATCTGTCTGGAAATTGGCACTCTTTTAAGAATATTAGAGAGAGCGCGACAGAAGGTGCCCTCTTCAGTTTCAGTAGCTCTTTTCTCTAAGTGCTCTAATACACGCAAGTCGACTTCCTGCCTTGGCTCTGTACGTGTTGGACCTTTGGCAGAACGTCGACGTTTACCTCGGGGGATAATTTCTTCGTCCGCGGCACAGACTGGATTATCCATTGTTGTTGGTTCCGCTGTCACAGGAGTGGAAGTGGACCTAGCAGTCCCCAAAGCTACGTCAGGCTCTTCAATTTGAGTCTCATCAGAGTCTTGTTCTTCCTCCAGATTATCCTTGGTTCTGTTTGAAAATGAAAACATAATGTTAGGGAATTTTTGTAGGAATTTAATGTCATGTCTACAGCTGGGCAAATACACTATGTATGCATCACTACATGCAGAGCCCTAACTAGGAAAGACAGGGCCGCATAGCAAACTTTTGACTGGGGCCATCCCTCCACTGGGTGTAACCCCCCCCCCTTGTAGATAGTGCCTTTTTTGCTGCCCCCACCCCTGTAGATAACGCCATACAGCCCCACACTGTACACTGTATGGCATTATCTACCGGGGTACTATATGGCGTTATCTATAGGGGGACTGTACGGCGTTATCTAGTGAGGGGGCTGTATGCCGCTAACGCCATACAGGCCCCCCTCCCCGCCCCCCGGACAAATGCCACCTATAGTGTGTCCTACAAATACATGCCTTATCGCTGGCAGCGATAGGGTGAAGGGGGGACTGAAAGTCCCCTTAAGTTCTGTCGTCTGCACATCTCCCAAAAATTGAAAGGAGCGCTGGTTATGTATGCGCACAAGCACGACTTTGGCTCCATTCATTTTGACGGAGCTGGCGAAAGTACGAGGTTTGGGATGGAGAAGTTCAGGGTACTTTCTGTCCCCCGTTCTCCCTGTCAATGCCAGCGATCACACATGTATCCCCGATTCAGTGGTTAGGGGATACATGTCTGTTGTTTAATGTCAGAGCGGGGAGATACCTCCCTGCTCAGCCGTAGTGTTCAGTTGCGTCCCGCTGTAGCCGTCATAGCGGCTGCTAGCGGAGCCTCCGGACATGGTGGAGTCCCCTCATGCCGCGGTCCCCGTAGCGGTCGCTACGGCTGCTACAGCGGTACTTACACAACTGGCTACATGGGCAGACTACAATGGTCAAAGTATATAAGCAATACTTACGGGCCAACCTGCATTACATCAAGAAGAAACGAAAGTTGTTTGGTGTACATGTATGGCTTTTTTTTCAGACGTCCGTCTCCGCTCTTCCCCTTGTCATTTATCTCACGCTTTAATTGGTCTCGGCACGTGTTCCAGCGTGTTTTGACGTTTTCGACTATGATATAAAATAAACCAATCACAGATCAACATTTTAGAAGAGTACATTACTAGATATTAGGAAATGTGGTTTATTATATGAAAATGATGCCGCAAACAAATCTGCACCTACATTTGAATATTTGACAGGTAATTCCGACGTTGCAGAAACTACAGCAGACTTGCCACGTTTTCCATGTGCCCACACGACAGCG
The DNA here is from genome assembly GCF_050947455.1 of Rhinoderma darwinii. NCBI lineage: Eukaryota > Metazoa > Chordata > Amphibia > Anura > Rhinodermatidae > Rhinoderma > Rhinoderma darwinii. Next base: position 14,438,597 of record NC_134699.1, on the reverse strand, counting down.
TCCGTAACGGCTGAAATGACGTTGCTGGTTTCAGGAGAAAACATCACCCGTAATTTCAGACGTAAAGGCATGTGCTGGCGCTTTAACGCAGCGTCTTTTACGGACGTAATTGATTTTCATAGGAGGCCATGAATAACGGCTCCAATTATGGCACAAGAAGTGACAGGTCACTTCTTTGACGCGGGCGTCTATTGACGCGTAAATATACACGCCGCTTGAACACACAAACGTCAGCCCATTGCTTTCACTGGGCAGATGTTTGTCAACGCTATTGCGGCGTATTTAGCGTGCGTAATAGAGGTCAAACACCCCCGAATTACGTCCGTAATTAGTGTGTGGGAACATACCCTCATAGTGACATGTCACGTTTTGATCGGTGCTGTTCAGAGCCATGAGACCCCCACAATCTCACGTGCACTTCTGCAGCTTCATTTCAGCGATTGGTGGGTGTTTCAGTGATCCAACCGCCACCAATCAAAACGTCAGGCATGTCATTATGACATGACAGGAGTACTCAGAAACCGCATCAAGGTGTGAAACTTACCCATGCGCTTCTTTTGCACTTTAGTTGCCTTCTCCCACTCAGGATGCACCTCACTGCAGACCTCCTGCCAGGCAAGATCTTTCATATTCCTGTCTGCATATTCTTCCACCCGCTTATTCCACAGACAGGGCTTGTGCTGGACCAGGATGATTAGTTTCTCAACGTTTATTGAAGCCATGCTGCTCTCTGCTGCTCTCTGCTGCTCTCATGCACTGTCTCCAGACTTCACGACGACAGAAGTCATTCCCGGTCGTCGCCTAGCAACACTTCCGCAAATCCGCAAACTGCGGATGACACACGGCGGTGTATCCGCAATTTCCACGGGCCCATTGACTTCTATTGGCATGTCCGCACCGCATTTGCGGCCCATAATAGGACATGTCCGGAGTTTCTGCGGCACGGATGTGCGGACATGCGGAGACCCGTGAAAACACGGATAGTGTGTATGGGCCCATAGAAATGAATGGGTCCGCAATTCTCCCGTGGATTTGCGGGGGAATTGCGGACGCAAAAACACGGTCGTGTGCATGAGGCCTTACTTTGTCATGTTGTCACTTCCATATACTTAGGACAGATCAGATGTGACAGGCGAAAAGCCCGACTCACATTACTAAATGGGTAGAAAATCTTCTTACTTTACCCCTTATTCTGTCACCATTGTATCTAAGCAACGGGTGTCGCAAGTCACCTTCAAAAGGAAAATGGTGGAACATGTAGGGTCCAATTACTGCCTACCTGGGCTTATCAGGCTTGGGCATTAAAAGAATAGTACTCATCTTTTCAAAACTTGAAATAATCGCCCCATTATATGAGACGACATAGAGTGTAGATACGAGTGTAACATTAGCACAGGGTGGAGGGAAGAGACTAATGCGGAGCTAAAATCACAAGGTCAGCACAGAACAGCCCGCAGGGACTCATAAGAGAAATAACGTCATTCAGACCAAGCAATCCCCACTCCACATTCACTGTGTTATTACACTTATAATAAAATGTCTTTCTTATAACAGCTGACAGATACATCATCTGATGTGAGGAATTGAATTAACAAAATCTTCCACCGATCAACACCAGGAAACATTTGATGGAATAAACTTCCTATTAATAAAAAATAAAAAAAATGTTTCCTTCATTCTCTACATAGTAACACAGGTCACAGTTTTTGTAAAAATTTAGGTTTATAAAAACCTAATTAAGAAATTTAAAAAAAATTATAATTTAGGTTTATGGTGCAAAACGCCAAACATAGAGCATGCTGCATTTCGGGGAAAAAACATCACAGGGACCAAAAAACACTAAAAATACTGTGAAGAATATGGATCAATACTGTTGTAGATGCATCAGACAGCGATAAAGTTCGACAAATTCTCACGCGGCACACTTTCTAGGCATGTTGGACTCTTTCTCTTCCTTATGCCACCACTTTATATGCATAGATATATAAATGAGATAGAGTTTTTGTTGGATCTATAGAGAACCAAGACTATATTTGCAAAAGAGACTGGCAAAGGATAAGCTTAGCAAAGGTGTGAATCTAGCTCTACAGCGGCTGCCCCGTAAGCAGGGACTGTGTGTAGGCCGATTGGCCTTCAACAAGGGGCAATATGAAGGTGATTCTCTCTCATGACAGTCTAGTAAATCATTCACGAGTGTGCATTTGTATAGTCTCTTCCATGTCATCTAGAAGAAAGTAGGATAAACAGTATTTGATTTTCTCCTTCTGGTAGCAGGACCTTTTTCTCGTCCCTTTTATTTTTTTCTTACCAAGGCTCATTGATTTTCTTCTTACCAATAATATAGAGGGTGTTTATCCATACTCGCACAAAATGGAAATGGATCCTTTTAGGAAAAAATGTATTCTACTTTCATTTCATATGATCTATTCCGATTTATTTCAAGAAATGCGGCTGAAACTCTGACTGAAAATAGAACTGTGTGAATGAGCCCTATGAGGGACCTACAGCAAGATAAATAAATATTCTGCAATGTATGTGCATTCAGTACAGTCATGGTCCGTACATTTCTATCCAGTTTTTCTTTTTTTGAGCCAAAGACATGTGACTCTGTTCACACTAGTGTGATGGCTTCTGTTCTTAACAGAGCCATGACCAGTATGATGGATCATTTTTCAAGTGGATCCCAACTAATGCTGTTGGATCGCATGGATATGATTATACAGTGGGTCTGATTTTCTTTTTGATGGAAAAAATAGCGCTGCAGAGTACATTATTCTTGCCATCAAAAATACTTGAACCCTGATGGAAAGAAATACAACAATCATGTGAACAGAGCCTAAAACAAATGCAAAAATAAATCCCATTGATTTCAATGGGATTTTGCTTTATTCAAAATGCATTACTTATTAGGGGAAATTTGGGTTTTGCAGACTTATTTAAAAAAGTGGACAAGGAAGGAGGGATGCATAAAAAAACGAAGCATTATTCACCTCTCAGATCCCCGTCGTTTCATCACCGCTGCTTCAGTCCTCTACGCTGCTGTTTATGGACATGGGTGCAGCGATGATGTGCCCGTATACCCACGTGGACGATGCAGCTAATCACTGGCCCCAGTGATCCTGTGCCGTATACCCACTGAGGCCAGTGATTGACTGCAACAAATTGTGGGTCTATAAGCACGTCATCGCTGCAGCCATGTGAATAGACAGCGGCGGGAAAGAACGAAGCTGAAACGACAAAGATCTGCGAGTTGAGTAATGCTATTTTTTTTTTTAACACATCCCTCCTAACTTGGCCGCTTTTTTTAATGTCAGAAAACCTCAAGTAAGACTGGCGTTTCATATGCCAGTCCTTATCTAAAAAAACGCAGGAGTAAAATGTGTCTTATTTATAAAGAGGTGCACGCCTGTTAACAAATTAGGCTCATCTTTGTCCGTCCGTGTGCAAGAGAGTCAAATCTACACCTACAGCTATGATCTGGCGTAGATATGCGGCATCAATTTTGCCAGTTTTCTGGATTAAATATTAGTAAATTTATCTGGCCACATGCGGCCCCACCTCTTGCACTATTTAAAGGTGGTAGAGATGGTGTTAAAATGGAAAAGTCACAAAATGTTTGTGCAGAAAGTGAGTTTTTGCGCAAATTGGGACTATTCAATGCCATAAATTTCCCCCAATGTCAGTAGTGCATTCATGATTGACAGGAAAAAGTTGCTCGCAACATGCAAATAACATCCCTTAACTGATCTGTTGTCCATACAAATTGTTATTTTTTTTACTTTTTTATTTTGCCATTGAAGTCGCATTGTTTATGGCTATATATATATATATATATATATATATATATATATATATATATAGCAGCCAGACAGATTTATAAAGAAAAAGTTGCAGCACTTCGCAAGAGTTACTAATATTTAGATCTGACTCCAATAGACGAGAATTAATGTTGGTAAATGAGATGGATTTTTTTGGCCATTATTTTCCTGATTAAACAGCAATTAGCTGGGTAAACGGCCCTGTCCTCTACTCTTTTCTAGTAATGAGGATGTCACGGCATTCGTGATTTACAGCATAAACCTTGTTAGCCTGTAAAGGACAGCTCTTCACAGAGTCAATTAGTCCGATCGGATTATGCAATTACATACGACGCTACGGAGGCTTCAACCATTCACATGCAGTTTCTGAGGTTTTCCAGAGGTTGGGATGGGGCGCCATAAGGGGTTTTATATCCTAGTACAAATATTTTCTTTGCAAAATGAAATAAAATTTTGTCAGGTAAATAAAATTCATAGATCAGTATGAAAACATGAGGAAAGTGACTGATATCCTAAAAAAAAACAAAAAAAACAGTAAAACTATATATATATTTTTTTTTAATAAATTCTTTTATTTGTCATTTTGTTATTTTATAACACAAATCGTACAGAATATACACAACATAGTGCGAAAAATGGCAGTGAAAAACATTTAATGGATCACAGGTCAGTTATCGGCCTCACATAAGTACATGGGGTCACCTGAGAGTACCATGTCGCTGAAAACAGTTAATTAGGGAATCTCCGACATGCACCCTGAACCCGCAGCCGTGCATGGTATGTCCTGAGTGCGCATATGAGCATTAAAAGGAGAAGAGAGATGCAGAGACAGAAAGAAGGAAAGGCAAAATAGTGAGGAAAGAAAGAAAAGGAAAATGGGGGAAGAAAACAAAAAAGAGGGGAGGGGGGGAGCTGGCCTGACATACCGGATCTAGACGGGAATTCACGAGACCATGATGGTTTTATATTCCTCGGTCGTTTTGAAACGAATCCATTCACGCCATGTTTTTAGGAAGGAGGCATGAGTCCCCTTCATTGATGCCGTGAGGTCCTCCATTCTCATGATCTCCTGGATCTTGCCGAACCACATGCCCACCGTCGGCGGACAGGACTGTCTCCACAGTGCAGGAACACATGCCCTAGCAGCATTTACCAAGTGTCGAACTACTGAACGTCTATACGAGGGCAGTGGGACCTCACACAGATGAAGCAGGAAGAGGCCCGGGGATCGCGGGAGAGGATAATCCGTGAACTTTGAGGAAATGCACCACACCTCGGACCAGAACCCAGTCAGGAGTGGCAAGTCCCAGAAAATATGCATGATTGTACCCACTTGGTCCCCACATCGCCATTATAATGGCGAGGCCGCCGGGATCATTGCATGCAATCTGGAAGGCACCCTGTACCAACGGGACAATATCTTAAACCCTGCCTCTTGAAATCTACTGGCCATGGAGGACTTATGCGTCATGGTGAACAGGCGTTCTCGTTGTTCAGGGCTGAATGTTTCGCCCAAGTCCCTCTCCCAGCTACTCAAGTACGGAGGTGGCGGCAAATTGGAGGGCGAGATCAAAAACGCATAGATTCTGGACAAAGCATGTCGGATCGTGCCGTGCCTGTACACAGGAGTTCAAACGCGGAGCAGTCCCGTAGTTGCACTCCAGGATGCTCTAGGGACACCAGGAAATGTCGCAACTGGGTAACCTGCCACACCGAGAAAGGGATCGGATCCGACAGTGCAAAACTATATATTTGTTATTTAAAGGAACACTCAAGGCAAAACGGAGTCAGTGGGGGAAATAAAGCAACAGATTTCTGCCAGTTTTCTGGCGTAAAAGTTCCAAATTTTGCCTCACCCCATAGTTGGGCTAAAATGTGCTACTTTTTACTTTTCTCACCACTTTTCAAAAGTATGGGGAAAAAAATGCAGGGATTAGCCAAAGGGATGGCGCCTCCACTGGATCTACAGATTTATCATAACTTGTGCTAGGAACTGGCGTAAGTAATAGCGCAAATCTACACCTGCTCATATAAGGTGCAGATTTGCATTTCTGTTGCACAAACAGCCAAAGATGCACCAAATATATATGCACCTCTTAATACTGTATATTTGGTGCATTTTGCGCCGACGTACATTAGTTTAAGACTGGCAATTGACACGTCAGTCTTAATATGTTTCCTCCATTGTGTTATGCAGAGTGCAAGGCCTGTAGGGGCGAAGAATGACACAGGGATTCAAAGAATAACAAAGAGAGAATCCCTGTGTCACGCTCCAGCCCTCAGGCCCTCCACTAAACATAACAGTTTCACAGTCTGGAGTGTTCCTTTGAAGGGTGTTGTAGCTACGTGGTGTGAGAGATTTATAAAAATTGACTAAATTCGCTAAAACGAGTGCAGTCAGATGCGGACAATTTTGTTGCAGAAATTTTCTGCGACTGAAAATCGGTTTCGTTTATCTGAATGAAACTTGCAGAAATCCCGACAACTGCTGCAGCAACAACCTCATTCAGATGAACGGAACGGATTTTCAGTCGTAGAAACTTCTGCATCAAAATCTGCTGCGTCTGACTGCACACTTAGGTAAAGTTCCCACGGGTCGGATACACTATGTAAAAACTGTACAATGTATACATGCCTGGAACCTGCAGCACATTCTGTACGAAAAACCGCACCACAAGGTACTGACTTAGGCCTGATTCACACCACAATTTTACCCTACGTTTAGCGTGTACATCAGAAAAACTCACGACCTGCACGCTAAACGTGTCTATAGAGCTGCATTAGCACGATGGAGTTCAAAAGAGTTTCCTTTTATATATACCTACAGTATACCTTTTTTTTATTTTTAGGATGGAATAACGTAGTAGACATACACTATTTTAGCCTGTGGGATCTTGCTAAAAACAGTATACTGTGTCTTTTTAATATGGGATTCTATGTGTGACGGATGCCACTGTATGGCATCCGTTAGAAGTTTATGTTAAACGTATACCTCGGGGAGCTTCCCCAGGTTCGAAGCCCCAGGGCAGAGCATCAGGTAGTGCTCAGCCCAGGGATTCCAACCCTGGGGAAGCCCCTGACATCACAGATCTTTTCCTGGAGACAAAGGGAACTTTCACAATTTTCATCTACACCAATAGTGCAGACAGTGCGTTGTTATTCAATGTTGAAAATATTCTTAAAGGGGTTTTCAACTCTGTACAATCCCTACCAGATGACAAAGTGTCCTCCTGCTGGCCACCCCCAGCGTTCAGTTTTTATTTGTGGAAAAATGCCTAACAGTAAGTGTTCAATTTCCCTGCAGCGCCAGCACAGGGGACATTTTGCATTACACAGAGACCACTAAAATCAATGGGTTGTCTGTGTAATGCAGGACAGGTCCTCCAGAGCAAGACACTCCTTCTAACTGCTCTCCACTCAGGCCAAGACACGAGGCACCTGAACAGAGGACCCTCTCCTATTAACTCAGAATTCCATTAATGGGCTACGTGAAAATGGGTTTTCTTACGGGCTGTTCACATCTGCGATGGAGCCTCCATTAGGGGCCTCTGTCGCAGATCTGGCAGAGATTACCGTAAACAATAGCGCTACATGCTGCACTATTGTTTACGGTAAAACCACTGACAGAACTCATTAAAGTCAATAGGTTCTGCTGGCCGCCGGTGGCATCTGTGGTGCAACGGAACCGGCGATTCCGGTTTTCACTTGTTCTGCTCCTGTGACTATGCCGAACGACGGAAACTCACAACGAAGATGTGAACATAACCTAAACTGGATAATCTATTTAATCTAGTGTAGGGCTGACAAACATACATATCTCAGAAATTATCCAAGTATATTTCTTATTCTTTTTTTTAATGATTTCCAAAGTGGTTTTATGAGAATGTTATAGCTCAGCGCAACGCTTACAGCACATTCCCTTCTCCCCCACACGCTGGGGACGCCCACCTTGTGTACCCCCCCACTGTCTAGACACTACACAAATTAAATTTTCTGGCATCCTGTTATTTTGATGCTTTCTTCAAAATTATACTTATTTCCTTCACCAGGGGCTTCATCTGCGTCTCTCTGACAAGGACATTATAAAAAAGCAACCGTTAAATGTATCCAAAAGCAAGAGCACTATACTATGCCGTTTGCTTGCCTTTCACATAGTTTATTGATTATAATCAATGCTTTTTCTAATTAGCATGAAGTAATTATAAACTGTCCATGGAAACCAGACCGGGCTGCCGTATAACGTCTTCAGATACTTTGAAATACATGCTTAAAGAGCGATTCTAAACCAAAAGAAATGTATAAGATGGTGCTCACTGGGCAGTGCCTGGTATAACAACTACTTCTCTCAGAATGCCAATTACCAGAGCCTGATCAGGCACACTAAAAGACATCGAACCAGCAGGGGATGAAAGGAAATGTTACCACAGAAGCCAACAGAATTGTGAATGCAGTGCTTGATGAAAAACGAGCCGACTATACAACAGGATCCCTAATAAATATGTAAAGAAAAGTATTTGCAAAGTTACTGAACTTTATACTGCAATACTACTTTAATACAGTGTTAATGGGACCTGATGGGTAACAGATTATCAGATATTTTAGTATAGTTTCTAGTAAAGGACATGATGCTTCACAGCTGCAACATATGGCAACACATGGAGCACCTAAGGGTCTGTAATACGGATCCATAGGGACTCTGTGTGCCACCGTACAGGGTTAGTGCACATGGCTTTACTATATGTTTGAACCCTACAAGAGAAGATATGCCTTAGCTCCCTACTTTTCGGCCTTAAAAATTGGGACGGTTTTAGCGTTGCGGTCAGGTATTCATCCTGAATGCCAAAATCTGATGATATAAGTCTCAATTAGCTAACATAATTTTAGTTTTTTTTATGGTGCTTGGTATTCCCGACTCTAACGCTCCCTCCATCTGATATATAGTGTGCATTTTCATTAAAATATTTCAATATCTCTCCAGGGAATTAAGTCTTCAGACACTAAAACCAGCCGCAGTGTTCCTGGGGTACAGGTAGAGATCTCTCTGTAACATACAGTGAATTATAAAGATTTTGAGAAGTCAGAAGTGGAATTATTTTATTCAAAGACCCCTTGGTAAAGCGTCTCATAAACTGCATGTTAATTACAATTTACCCATGCTTCCAGATTGCAGGAATATATAAATGCAGCTTAACATTCTGCACCTGGCAAGTGTTTTTAGGCTGAGGAAGAACTTGATGAAATATACCCCAAGAGACATTATCAGTCCTTCGTCCCTCAAGACTTTTTCTTTGTACATTTCAGACATTTAAAGGGAAGGTGTCATGAAATTTATTTTTTATAATATTGCTTTTAGTATGATATTAAAATAAATTTTATTTATTTGTGTTCTTGTGTTCTACTTTTTACTTTTTTCTTACTTTTACTTCTCTATGGGGGCTGCCATTTTTTGTTCATCTCTGCATGTGTCGATTAACGACACATACAGAGATGGAATACGGCACATACAACCCCATAGCGAATCCGAACGGGAGCCGTTCCATTCTCTGCAGCATACGCCGTCTGTGGGTGACCGGGAATGTGCCGCTCCCACACAGACCAAAACTAAGCTCGTTCGCAGAGCGAAATCCGGCGCCATTTTCTTGTGGACCGGAAGCCGCTGCTGAACAGTAAGATGACGACTTCCGGCCGCGGCTTCAGGCCATATGTTCGAGGAGGTGAAGGCGCAAGGCATAGGAGCGGAGGCGGCAGGAGAAGGTAATTTATGTTTGTGTATGTGATGTGTGTATTATGTTGGTGTTATACGGTCTGCTGAGCACTGTATCTAATCCTCCTACACTGTGCAGTCGCTCAAAAAATGGCGGCACACAATGTAGGAGGTTTGACGATTCAAACCCCCTCCTTCTCCTGGCACTAGGCAGAATTAAGGAGGGGGGATTGTGTGAGGACACTAGAGCGAGTGTGTCTACCCCAAATTTGCAGCATAAAGCAATGAGGTTGCTTTACCACATTGACCATGCTGCAATTTTGGGAACTGCTCCCTCTAGTGCCCAGCACATGGAAATGTTATAAATTAGAATCTAATTTATAATATTTCCTGACTTGTGAAAAAATTGAACAAATTAAAACAATGTGTAATCACTCAAATAATAATTGTTTAACTAAAAAAAATAATAATTTCTAGCGACACATTCCCTTTAAGATTTACAGTCACAGCCTATGGGTCACTCAGTTTAGAAAATGTCTCAATGGAGGGCTACAATGTGCCTATTCCTTGGTCACACAGTTAAGTCCAGAATTATTTGGACAGTGACACAAGTTTTGGCATTTTAGCTGTTTACCAAAGCATATTGAATATACAGTTATATAATCAATATGGACTTAAGGTGCAGACTCTCAGCTTTAATTTGAGGGTATTCACATCCTGATTTGAGGAAGGGTTTAGGAATTACAGCTCTTTAATATGTAGCTGCCTCTTTTTCAAGGGACCAAAGGTAATTGGACAATTATCTTAAATGCTATTTAATAGGCTGCATGGACTATTCCCCCATTAATCCATCATCAATTAAGCAGGTAAAAGGTCTGTGTAGCGTCCACGGCCGCGGAACGTCGGGATTAGTCACCCCCTGACGGCCGCAGCCATGGATCTGAGAGCGCTGGTCCGCATCTCCTCCCTAGGAGATGCCAGCGCTCACTTCCACTCCGTTCCGCTGTTTCCCGTAGGGCGATTCCCTGGACTATATGAAGGGCCCTGTCCTTTTACTCCTTGCCGGAGCGCGGTTGTGCTTACCCGTGTTAGTCTTGCAAATGGTCCCTTAGTGTTATCCTGTAACCAGTGTTCCCGTACCTGCTACCTGTATCCTGTGCTACCTTTGTTCCGGTGCCTTAGAAATTTGGAGTCATGTTGTGCCACCGGTCACGCCTGCTGTGTTACACCCTGCCTGGTGTCTGCTGCCAAGGTCCCATCTGAGCCTAGCCATTGCTACTGTCTGAACTACTACAGGTACCCTGGTGTTTGGACTATATATACATTGACTTGGTGCACTGTTTGGTCAGCTGTTATCCCGTTACGGTGGTACGGTCCAGTGGGTCCACATACCTACAGATCGTGACAGTCTGAAGTTGATTCCAGGTGTGACATTTGTATTTGCAAGCTGTTGCTGTGAACCCACAACATGAGGTCAAAGGAGATCTCAATGCAAGTGAAACAGACTATCGTTAGGCTGAAAAAAATTAAGAAATCCATCAGAGAGATAGCACAAATGTTAGGAGTGGCCAAATCAACAGTTTGGTACATTCTTGAAAAAAACAAAGAGCGCACTGGTGATCTTGTGAACTCCAAAAGGCCTGGACGTCCACGGAGCGGTGTGAGGGCTTATTTTTTGCGGGACGAGCTGTAGTTTATATTGGTATCATTTTTTAGTACATACAACTCTTTGATCACTTTTTACAAAAAAAAAATTAAAAAGCTAAGGTGACCAAAAAACAGCGATTTTGGCGTTTTAAATGCTTTATTTTTTACGACGTTCACCTTGCGAGTTAAATACTATTACAATAGTATATTGTAATACTTTGGACTTTTACGGATGCAGCGATACCAATTTTTTATTTTTTTAACATTTTTTACAGTGCTTTCGAGGAAAAATCGGAAAGGGGTTGTTTTTTGGACTTTAAATATATTATATATATATTTTTCACTAATAACATTATTTACTTTTTTTTTTACGCATTGTATTAGTCCCCTACGCGACTTGAACCAGCGATCATTAGATACTAATGTATTGCAGTATAATGTCATTTTTACAGGCCTCGGTAACAGCGCGATTGCTGTTCCTGTCAGTTAGTCCCGGGTGTCAGCTGTAATACACAGCTGACACCTGCAGCATATGGAGCGGGCTCAGCGCATGAGCCCGCTCCATATATAATCCCCACACCACGACATGCTATTAAGTTGTGGTGCGCGAAGGGGTTAATGCGCAGCGGATGGTGCAAAGTGAAAATTTAAATTTTCCACTGATATGCCATTTTAGTGCACAATATGTTGTGCCCAGTTTGTGCCACTGAAGACAAATACCTCATACAATGTTGAGCGGGTTCTCCCGGGTATAAAATTTCATATATGTGGGCGTAAATTGGTGTTTGGGCACGCTGTAGGGTTCAAAATGGAGGGAGCGCCATTTGGCTTTCAGAGTGCAGATTTTGCTGGGTAGTTGCTCTGTTTGGGGTTTTGCTGGTATTTCAGTTTATAATGTGGGGGCATATGTAAGCTGTGAGGAGTACATCAGGGCATAATAAGAGGGTATAATAATGCGGTAAATAAAAAAATATGCGGCCAATGTCGAGGTGATAAATGGTGCCCAATCTCTTATCCGCTTTTGGAACACTCTGCACAATTTCTGTCGCTATATTCTGAGAGCCAGAACAGTTTTATTTTTTCTTCACCGGAGCGGTGTGAGGGCTACAATCTGTAGTTTTCATTGGGATGATTTTAGGGTACATGCGATTTTTTTATCACTTTTTATAAAAAAATTTGACAAGCAAGGTGACAAAAAAACATAAATTCTGACAATGTTTTTTGTCCTTTTTTTTATTTATTTTTTACAGTGCTCACCATGCGCTATATTTTTTTTTTGTCACCATATTCTGAGAGGTGTAACTTTTTTATTTTTCTGTAAAAAAGCTGTGTATGGGTTTGTTTTTTGCGGAACGGGTTGTAGTTTTTATTGGTACTATTTTGGGGTACACACGACTTTTTGATCACTTTTTTATTTTATATTTTGGGAGAGGCGGTGACCAAAAAAAATGGTGATTCTGGCATTGTTTTATTTTCTTTGCTGTGTTCACCGTCCAGGAACAATAATATTATAGTTTTACAGTTTGTGTCGTTACGAACGAGGTGATACCAAATATGTGTACTTTTTTAATGTTTTCATGTTTTTCCTATAATAAAAGGCTTATTATAGGAAAAAAAAAATTGTTTTTTGTAACCAACTTATTTTTACGCTTTTATATAAAAAATAAATATTACCCTTTTTTTTGTACTTTTTTTACTTGAAGACCTGCAGCACTGATAGCTGCTATAAAAAATTACACTACGTAGGTAGTGTAACGTATTATAAACGGTCAGTGTGATGGTGAGAGTCACACGGACAGGAAGCCTATGAGGACCAGCTTCCAGGCTCCGTGCATGGCAGACCCGGAGGCCGTTGTATGGCCTCCGGTTTTGCCATGACAACCAACGGCAGCACCGGTCCCCGGGAAAGTTTTTTGTAGCAACAAACTTTCCAGTTTGTTGCTACAATAAACTTTCCCTGCGATCACATGATTGGGACCTGAACCACAATCAGGTCCCGATCATGTCTCCGGGACCAGAGGCTGGTGTTAACAGCGCGATACGGGTGTCGGCGCTACTCTGTAACACTCGATCGCTCTGTTAACACCCACCGTGAATTCACGACAGCGCTGCACAGAGCCCACGTGAATTTACAGTGGGCGGTCGGGAAGCATTTAAAACTGAAAGTCTACACTTCAATTGCATCTCCGTTGTTTCATTTCAAATCCAATGTGGTGGCATGCAGAGTCCAAATCATGAAGATTGTGTCAGTGTCCAAATAATGCTGGACCTAACTGTATATATATTTTTTTTTTTAAATTCACAAAAAGGTCAAATTACAGCATATGTATGAATTAGATGAGACCACTTAGTACATTGCTGACAATATGTTCTCTCAAACATGTAAAATTCTAAAAGTTGTATGCAAGCACAATGATTGTCAGGTCTTAAAGGGTATGTCCACTTTTGCAACATTTTTTTTTATTGCTCAAATTCAAAAATGAAGCAACTTTGCAAATAATAATGATCTACTACCGGTTTTAGGTCTACAGCTCCTATCCAGACCAATGTGTCTACATGGTTACAGACTACAAATAAGACCCTTTGTAGTCTGATCCTGCAGTCTTCTTGCTAACCTACAGACAGTAGGATAGAAGACAGAAGAAAAGGAGTATTTGCTTTATTTTATATTTTAGATGCACTAGAGCAATACGTAATAAATTATTTGCAAAAGTATAAATACACTTTATAAAACTACATCCGGTGGCCATCTTTCATAGGCAAATAATGGGTGAGAAAGTGAAGGTGGCACATCGTGAATACATGCATACCTGCCAACAGTACCATTTTTTGTGTGACTGTCCTGAGAACTGGACCAGGTGGGGTTTAAACAAATTTTATTTCTATTTCCTCCTTTTCTTTAAAAATCTATCATTCCAGAATTGTGCCTTTGAGAACGTATTACACTCCTTATTCCCTTATTTTGTAACATACAAAAATAGCAGCCATGTAATTTTCTGCCTATTTTCTTCCACTAAATATTTCATATCCAATTCATGTTGGAAACTCATTTCCATCTCTCTCTGCAGCCAAGACCGTGGCAATATCTTCACAGAGTGTTTGTCAAATAAGATCAAACATTTGTTGCCAATTTTCTGCTTGGTATTTTCCGTTCACATCATTTTTCTTTATTCTTTTGCCTCCTCAACTCAAAAAAACCCAAAAAACTCTGAAGATCTAAATTTAATAAATTGCCAAGAAAACCTATAAGACAAAGTGTCAGCGTGTAATGATGAAATGGAGACACTGTATAGTGTTTGTCGGAAAAATAATTACAAATAGTGTCACCATTTTCTTTCAGAAAAGACAGATTTCTCTTCTCGGACTCTATGTGGAAGGATTTCTGCTGCAGTTAGTGGGGGAATCCCAATAGAAATGTTATCTCCATTTGATTAGATTTAACATGTCCTGTGAGGAGCAGGAGACTCTATGAAATGAACACTATATTTATGGCTGGGACATATGGGAAGCCTATTTTACAGGGTGAAAGCAGCATTATAATAACCAGTTGGGGGCTGATGGGAAACTCAATTGAACGATTATTAAAGGAAAGATGCTTCCGCTCAATTTACTTTTAAAGCTGCCTGACATAGCTGACTAAAGATTATATTTAGCACAGTGTGTTCAGTGCATTAAATAAAAAGCCCTACATGATGTTTTATAATGCAGATGGTGGGAGAAATAAGGTGGGAGAAGAGGTTGGTTTTTAGCGAACACCATAAAACGTTTCTTGTTTTCTTTTTACTGTTAGGGCTATAGATCAATTACCTGCCATTGGAAGTAAAACTTTCTGTCATTGCATGTGATAATGGACAAGTCATTGCATGAATAAATCTCCTATTGTTTGAAAGGTCTCACATCTGGAACCCCCTGCGATCAACTATATTCTGTGGAGGAACCCTGAGTGTTTAATTCCCCTGCAGCACCACCACAGGAGAAATGATGCATTATACAATTCACATTGAATTCAATAGGCTGTTGGCGTAATAGATGACATGTCAGATACTCCAAAGCAAGGCGAGGCGTTCTTCGTAGCTGCTTCATAGCTTATATATTGCATTTAGCATGGCACAAGAGGAGCCACTGGTGGCACAAGAAGATTTGGCCTGCTAAACCCCCAAGGAACAAGAAGCATGGGTAACGATGAGTCATTTAGATCATGACTAAAAGGATAACTGCTGGTGCCAAAAGTAGTAAGATTGATGAAAGATGTTGTTTTTTTATATATATTTTGAGAGGTGTCAACTCTTTTTTACTGGCTATAATGAAATAAAACTAATTGAGGAGTGCATGCCTACTCCTAAATTCAGTTGTCTCTAACCTTTGGCCCTCTATTGCAAAACTTCTTCCAGCATGGCTGTTGGGGCATGCTGGGAATTCTAGTTTCATTACAGCTGGAGGCCACTACTCTAAGTCAAAGATGGAAAGTGGTATTGTGTTTTTCTGTATTGTTATATTTCAAATAAAAAATCAGAATTGAAAAAACAATTAAATGATGTAAAGTGTTGGTTGGCGATAGTCTGTGAGTGATCCGATCGATGTGGGCAACCTCTCGTGGTTGGTCATTAGAAATCAATGTAAGTTAAAGGGAACCTGTCATCAGCATTTCACCTATTAAACCAGCAATACCTGGTGGTAGTGGGTGAAAAATCATTTCTATATAACCTATAATTGTCTTCTAAGTAGCTCTGTACATTTAGTATTCAGTTTAGGGTTTCCATCGAATATGCTAATGGACATAAATGAGTCATATCTTAATCCTCAAGCCTTTCCGAGTTAACCCAACCTTTTTACTTTTGATTGACATCTCCTCGCCTCCACCCGAGCACACACGAAATCCTGCGCTTGCGCATTGATGTCCTGTTCTGGTGCGTGCGCACCTCGGAATACCATAGCAGTGCATGTACAGTAACTAGATTTGAGGACCAGATGAAGCAGGGAAGGGTGCATGTGTCCTATCTCAGATGAGATTTCAGCATTCAGGCGGGACAGTTCTTAGTGGTGTGCGAGCATAAGAGGAGGAACGAACCAGACGAACAAATTATTACCATAAAAGGTTCAAAATGTTTGCATACCGTTATTTACAGTCGGAGGAGGAGTTTAAGAGAGGGGATAACAGCAATGAACTTTTGACAGCAGCGGCCAGCGGGGGGGGGGGGGGGTTGAGGAGAGTTCAATAGGTGAAATACTGGTGACAAGTTCCCTTTAAGTACAAATACATATATACTGTAAAGGATCTGCCAGACACAGCTTCTGTGTTGACGCCCGTGGTTAATCAGTCTGCATCTGTTCCTAGGTCTGATAGAGTGACTCGATCTGCTACCACTTAGGCTGGTAGGCTCAGGAGTGGGAGAACCTATCACAGCCTGGCCAGACGGTTCTAGCTCCCGCCCTCGGTCCATTTATACCTTCATTTGCTGCTTGTTCTTTGCCTGTGATTCTTTCCTGTTTCCTGGCTCTGCTGTTCCGGATATTACTATTGACCTCTGCTTCACATTGACCCTGGCTTTACTGACTACGCTCCTGCTCTGCGTTTGGTACCTTGTACACTCCTGGTTTTACTCGGCTCGTTCACTAATCTTGTTGCTCACGGTGTTGCCTGTGTACCCCTGTCTGTTTGTCTGTCGTGCACATATTGAGCGTAGGGACCGTCGCTAAGTTGTACGCCGTCGCCTAGGACGGGCCGTGCAAGTAGGCAGGGACTGAGTGGCGGGTAGATTAGGGCTCACCTGTCTGTCTCCCTACCCCGACATTACATATATAGATGAATTTAAAATGCACTGGAAAGAGACGGCAGAGGCTGAATGACTGTTACAGGTACAACCACTACGTCCCTTCTAGTTTATAAATCTTCTCAGACTCATCTAATAAATGTATATTCACTGCTGTCCATGGTGCTGAAAAATAAGTCAGACTCAGACTTCAGGCTACGTAAACCTATACCTAAAACACTAGTCTATATTATTGCTTACATTTGAAGGAGGTGAATTGTTCTTCTATATTGACATAAAGATGTAAGATAACAGTATTTGTTTCCAAGGTGCTAGAGTTTATCCTGCAGGAAGCAGTATGGTTAGATACAGGGATATATTAAGTGACAGCTAATGGTCTGTCACTTAGATCACAGCTATGCTAGACTCCTATACACCACTTACATTCCTTATTTTATTCATAACCTCCATAGTCCATGATGCTGGAAGAAAACTTCAACGTACAAAGTTTCACAGTCAGTAGGTTAAAACGTAGCCCCAGAAAAAAAAATAAAAAAATATATATATATATTGCCAGTGCTCCTGAATACGTATATGTTCAGTAACTATTTATCGTTTTTCTATATTGTTATAAATTGTACAATTACCTAATATATCTACTAAACTACCTTAAAGGTGATGTCCACTTTGTGTAAACAGTTTTTATATAAAGGATCCCCTGAAAATAGGCTGATCACAGAGATTGCTGTTGCTGGGACCTCCAGCGATCAGCAGTAATCTGTAGAGGAGCCTTTTAGCAAGTGTTAAATTTTTCTGCAGCACCACCACAGGGGAATTGAAGCATTACATTGTGCCCATTGAAAAACAGTTTTCATTGATTAGCTAAAAGCTCATTACTGATTGGATACTGTGGTTCTGTCTTGACATTAAGAGCAATACAAATAGCCATGTAGTCGTATTTATATACATTACACAGATTATATATACACTGTAACTAGGGAAGGGGAATACGTAAGACCATGACATTTCCTGTGCACACAGAGTACATTTCTGTCAGGTAATTATCTTTATTATATTTCTTGGACAGTTTATATAAGGGCTCATTTACACAAGCGTGTTATACGTCCATGCAACGCGCGTGATTTTCACGTGCGTCGCACGGACCTATATTAGTCTATGGGGCCGTGCAGACAGGTGCGTGATTTTCACGCAGCGTATGTCCGCTGCGTGAAACGCACGACATGTCCTATATTTGTGCGCTGTTCGCGTATCACGCACCCATTGAAGTCAATGGGTGTGTGAAAACCACACATGTCACACGGAAGCACTTCCGTGGGACAAGCGTGATTCGCGCAACAGCACTGTAAAGGATGAATGAAAACAGAAAAGCACCACGTGATTTTCTGTTTACAAATGTAAAAGGGCTATATATACAATATATAAATAATGATATATAGATATATATGCTTACTTCCTTACTACACACTCATCCACGTGTGTACAAGGGCTGGTATAATAGCTGGGTTTCACCTACTTGGTCGCCCACTATTACTACCGCCTTTATAATCAGGGTCACTAGGGTTATGCCTAGTTCCCCTACCTTTTCCTTATACTAACGTTGATCTAATTGCTTTAGCGGCTACTCAAGGGAATAGGACCGTACAATAAATACAATTGTATAGTAAATAAAGGGTAATATTTATTACTAACAATAATCACACTTGCATATAAAATGCACCAAACTAAACACAGAACACAGTAACTGATCACAGTATAGTATCAGTATAAACACGGTATCCTATGTTATGCCTCCACCCACATACCTAAACATACACATGAATACAGTTACGTTACAATCCAATACACGCTCACTATTTCTGTATCACTCCCTCCTAATATAGCTTTCCCTATACTCTAAGGGTTAATAGCAAGGGTTACCAGGGACAGCAGGAGGATAAAGGGTTAACTTAGGAAAGGGTTAAAGTAAGGAGGGGGAGAACATAACGTGTAGCTGCTGCTACACGTGGATACTTAGCAGTCCATGTGGTACAAGTTGGTGTGGTCTCTCAGCAAGGGCCATGAGCAGGCCAGGAGGGAAGAGGAGACCCTTAGTGCAGCCAGGTAGCAGGAACAAGAGAGTGAGCTTTGGGAAAGATTGTCCTTTTAAACATCCCCGTGCACACCTGTGTGACCTCACAGGCTCATGCACGTGAAAGGGAGGGGCCTGGGCCACATGGAATACCATTATCTAATAGGGGGATGGGTATACACCTTTCTGGAGGGACAAATCTATATATTTCTACACTCACATGTATATAGATAGAAATATATAAAACACTTCCCTTTACAATCCCCCTGTTGTCGGGAACACGACAATGAAATTTGTGGAAGTGTTTGTTCTGTATTACCCCCTCAACCTGGTTACTGGTAATGGTCGTAGATGGAATGAAGTATACTATTGGACCTAGATACGTGACATCAGCTAGCTCCTCAAGGACACTTTCCCGCCAATCCTCCGACTCTGGAGTCTAGTGTCAAAATAAAAGAAACCTCACAGTTCATAGTCCATAGAACGAGGTTGAAACAAAACCTTCACAGTCCATACAACTCAGTCTCAAAGTCGATTGAAACTCCAAGTCTCTATCCTTGATCTTCTTCTTTCTTGGATCTTGATCTTTCTTATAAAGCTTTTCCACTTTAGCGGCGTCAGCAGGTCTCTTAGCGGCCGATCCCGTAGCATGCCAACCCGTGTAAGGTTACTTGTGCCCTCACACGGTCAGCCTTGGAATGGCTTAGCCCGCCTTTCGACAACCTTTGTACGCAATCCGTTATCTTTCCAAATCTTTTCAGTATCTTGATTGAAGACGAAACAATCTTTGTGACTTGTGCCCTCACACGGTCAGCCTTGGAATGGCTTAGCCCGCCTTCCGACAACCTGTGTACGCAATCCGTTATCTGTCCAAATCTTTTCAGTATCTTGATTGAAGACGAAACAATCTTTGTGGGCCGATATCCATGTCTCTATCATGGCAGGTTAACATCCCCGAGGAGGAGATGATGTCTTAGTACCCAGGAATCTACTGTGGGGTGGAGCATCGCCTTCCATTTCCCCTCTGACATTCAATCCATCATCGTATTGACCATACCAGTTCTCAGGTTGAGGTAGCAAATACCTACCAGGGTGTGTGTGTACCTTACCTGTCCCTAAGGGTTCCTACACACTACCCACTCATACATACAAAATTTAAAATAATCAAACATACAAAAATATCCCGCCCCAAACCATAGGTATATGTACATATAGAGATTCATGCTCAACCAGCATCTCTCACTACTCCTCCATAAACACGTGAAAGATACACATGTAAATGGGGTGACTACAGGCTGTAAATATATGTCCACCTACACATACATACTCACTCGCTGTGGGACGGGCACGTCCTCACTGAGTATACCTATGTTGCGGACACATATCTACACCTAGAATGTCTATACGTACACCTTGAAAGTTTTTGTACGACACATTGATACATATTACTTTACACAAATATATATATATACATAAACTTGACGATTACGGGTTGCAGGACAGTATTTCTGTTATGTCCTTAGTCCAAGTTCATGCTTTTACGCCTGACCTAATTTACTTGGTCGGCAAGTCCTTTCACCCATCAGTACTATCACAGGGTGGATGAGCAGGTTGAAGAAGAAAATTGCTTTGGGGTTGTAGCCAAACAGGCTCTCCCATCAGGACACCTCTGAGTCTCTTTTCAGGGAATGGGATGGGGGCTCGATTCTCAGACTCTTTAAGCTCCTCCACGATATCCTCTTCCTCACTGAACTCAGGATCATCTGGAGTCTTATAGGAGCATCTGAGCGGATATCGAACCTCTACTCAGGGGTGACTGGAGTTCTTCTGTTCTGCTACATCGATACCTGTGATAAATCAAAAAGGTACAATGCTCCTTGGAGGAGTATTCCTCTTCCGGTGCAATTAGTCGCACAGATGGTGTGGTAAACATATTGCACTCGGTACCAGCCCCAATACCCTTGACCCATGTATCTTAAGCTTGAAGAGGGTATTGGGTTGACCTTCATCTCACAGGTCCCCTTAGTATCTCAACACTGGTGTCTAAGCACCTGGTCCTAACTACCTTGGCAGAGGATCGCATCCTCCTCCTTCCAACATCCATCTGTACAGACAGATATGGATGGCTGCCCTTACAGGTTAGGATATCTGAGGGGAGCTGTAGATGATGTACCATTTTGTGGATCTTCACAATTCTCATATTTGTGGAACTATATCCCCATCTTACCAAACCCATTATCTTAAAATCAAGATATGGGTGTAATGCCAGGGTAACCTCCCCCTGTCAGCCTTTCCTAAAGGACCACTCCAGTTAAACACAAAAGAATCAGCCATGCTGTAATTCGCTGTATTTAATTGCACTCACATTAGGCCTCAGATGGAGTTGTGATACCTGTCTGAACCCCCCAGGTCTAGGTGCACAGAATAACATACAACACTACACTGTGAATTTATGTTATCTGTTCGCACTGCTCAACCTGAGTTCACAATATAATAACAACTTCAACGTTATCCTAATAGAGAGCAATTAAAACATTTTGCGATTATAGATGTAAATGTATTATCATCTTGAATTTCAAGGTCTAGGTGCGCAGCATAACATAACACTATAAGTGAACTTAAGTTACCTGTCCGTACCTCTATACCTAATATAAGTTCACAGAACAAGCAAATACATCACTATTCATTGGCTGGTTCTTCAGTTGTATTCCTGGAGTGGTTTTCTAATTATGCATTATAAATACAGGCAACACCCATATAGTATAAATACATATTACTGATAACTAGGGATATACCACAATAGAATCTGTAAAGGAGCCACAAAAGAAAACACAACGACAACAAAAGAACTGTGAACAAACAAGAGAGCATACAGGAAAAGGGAGACCATAAACACACCTTACAGAACACTTAAGTATGGACATGTAAATTATGGCCTACTTAAAATTCACAGCTGAATTCCAAACCAGTTGTGGTTCGTTATTCAGTTCTTTGAACACATGGTTTAGCAAATGTGTGGGGGAGATATAACATAGGATACCGTGTTTATACTGATACTATACTGTGATCAGTTACTGTGTTCTGTGTTTAGTTTGGTGCATTTTATATGCAAGTGTGATTATTGTTAGTAATAAATATTACCCTTTATTTACTATACAATTGTATTTATTGTACGGTCCTATTCCCTTGAGTAGCCGCTAAAGCAATTAGATCAACGTTAGTATAAGGAAAAGGTAGGGGAACTAGGCATAACCCTAGTGACCCTGATTATAAAGGCGGTAGTAATAGTGGGCGACCAAGTAGGTGAAACCCAGCTATTATACCAGCCCTTGTACACACGTGGATGAGTGTGTAGTAAGGAAGTAAGCATATATATCTATATATCATTATTTATATATTGTATATATAGCCCTTTTACATTTGGCGAGCCAGCCAGGAGGGAAGTGGAGTCCTTTGGTGGAGTTGGGGAGCAGGAACAAGAGAGTGAGCTTTGGGAAAGATTGTCCTTTTAAACATCCCCGTGCACACCTGTGTGACCTCACAGGCTCATGCACGTGAAAGGGAGGGGCCTGGGCCACATGGAATACCATTATCTGATAGGGGGATGGGTATACACCTTTCTGGAGGGACAAATCTATATATTTCTACACTCACATGTATATAGATAGAAATATATAAAACACTTCCCTTTACCAACAAACATCCAAACGGAGTGTCATAATGATGGCGGCTGCGCGAAAATCACACAGCCGCGCATCATACGCTGATGACACACAGAGCTGTTAAGTGCCTTTTGCGCACGCAAAATGCCGCGTTTTTTGTGTGCGCAAAAGACACACGCTCGTGTAAACCCGGCCTAATAATGATAATGTCAGTAGCATCATTCCAGGCTGCAAATAAGCTTATGATAGACCGGGAGATTATGTTCTATGCCGCTTGATAACTTGTATACTGCTGAACTTTGAGTGATATATATTGAGGTTTGCATTCCTCACAGCTTTCCAAATCCCAAATGGAGGTTTTATAAAATCTATTTTTTTGCAACTGTTATAAATCTGCTAATTAAATGTCTTCATGCAGAAAATGTGAAAAGGAAAGTTTTATATTGCTCCACTTTCACAGATTGCAGATGTGATAATCTTGTGTGAGGACTAGACCTCTTTACCCACGGCTGTGTAAGGCTCTACACTAAAGGATACTGAGACTATCTGACAAGGTTGAACTTTGTGCACTTTGAGATCAACTTATCAAATAATGTCTCTGGCCAAAGGCGAAGCTATAATCACAATTGCACAGGTGACGGCTGTGGGGGCTCTGCTGCAAAGAGGTCAATTAACCCCGCGAAGTCTACGTCCAAAGTCCTATTTATTTAGGTTTATTATTGGCTCATTCAAGAGAAAATCAATCAGTAAGCATAAAAGGAATGCAGAAATGGTGTAGTGTTATAGAGGTAAATCGGAAATTTGCAGTGTGAGCGGTAGAAGACAATACGTATTAAATACCTATTTGTAAAGGATCTGCCAGGTACTACGTCTGTGTATACTCCCGGGATTAATCAGTCGACACCTGAGGCCAGACCTCTTAGACTGACACCGGCTCCCACCAACCAGGGTGGCAGGCTCAGGAGTGGGAGAGCCTATCGCGGCCTGGTCAGTCGGAGTTAGCTCCGCCCCCTGTCCATTTATACCTGCCGTGTTCTCTTCCTCAGTGCTTGTTATTCTTCTTGGATTCCTGGCCCCACTGCTGCCTTGCTCCAGCCTGCTTCTGCCGTGCTTCTGCCTTGCTTCAGTTCCGCTTATCCTGCTTCGCTTTGCCCCTGGCTTGCTTCCTGCTCCGTGCTCTCGTTGGTATACTCCACTACATCCTGATCCTGACTGACTCATTCACCGCTCCGTTTCCTCGCGGCGTTCCGTGGGCTACTGCCCCTTCCCTTGCGTGTTCCCTGTTTGTACTCCCTTGCACTAAGACAGCGTAGGGACCGCTGCCAAGTTGTACCCCGTCGCCTAGGGCGGGTCGTTGCAAGTAGGCAGGGACAGGGCGGTGGGTAGATTAGGGCTCACTTGTTCCCTTCACCTCCTTCCTGCCATTACATAATAACAAGCCCATACCTAGTCTACCATTTCTCCTACGCTGACGCTATCATGGACCCCCTTGAGACCCTGACCCAGCAGATGCAGGTCCTCTCCCTACAGGTCCAGGCCCTGGCTCAGAGGGTCAACCAGGGTGACGCTGCCTTAGTAGTACCCCTCACCTCACCTCTAGAACCCGACCTCAAGTTACCTGACCGGTTCTCAGGGGACCGTAAGACTTTTCTCTCCTTCCGGGAGAGTTGCAGACTTTATTTCCGCCTAAAACCTCACTCCTCAGGTTCCGAGAACCAGCGGGTGGGTATCATTATATCCCGACTCCAGGAAGGGCCCCAAGAGTGGCCTTCTCCTTGGCTCCTGACGACCCTGAACTTTCCTCCGTTGATCATTTTTTCTCTGCTCTCGGACTCATTTACGACGAGACTGACAGGACTGCCTAAGCCGAGAGTCAGCTGGTGACCTTACGTCAGGGTAGGAGACCTGTTGAGAAATACTGTTCTGATTTTAGAAAGTGGTGCGTAGCTTCTCGGTGGAACGACCCGGCCCTAAGGTGCCAGTTTAGGTTAGGATTATCTGACGCCCTGAAGGATCTGCTAGTTAGCTACCCCTCTTCTGACTCCCTAGACCAGGTTATGGCCCTAGCAGTACGACTTGACCGACGTCTCAGGGAACGTCAGCTTGAACGTTTCAATGTGTTCCCCTCTGACTTCCCTGCGATTCCCCCCGAGGTCCCGTCTCCTCGCTCTTCCACGGAGGACTCGGAGGTACCTATGCAACTCGGGGCCTCCATGTCCCCTCGACAACTAAGAGAGTTTCGCAGGAAGAATGGTCTCTGCTTCTATTGTGGGGACGACAAGCATCTACTGAACACCTGTCCCAGGCGCAAGAATAAACAGCCGGAAAACTTCCGTGCCTAAGTGATCATCGGGGAGGTCACTTGGGCGCACAGGTATTTCCCGTTAATATGAAACGCAATAAAATTTTGCTTCCCTTTCATGTCTCGTTTGCTGGCCGGTCTGCCACGGGCAGTGCCTTCGTGGATTCTGGCTCATCTGCTAATATCATGTCTGTGGAATTTGCTATGTCTCTAAAAATGCCTTTTATTGATTTGCCTTATCCTATCCCGGTAGTGGGTATCGACTCCACTCCTCTTGCTAATGGTTATTTTACTCAGCATACTCCTGTTTTTGAACTCCTTGTTGGCTCCATGCATTTGGAGCAGTGCTCTGTACTGGTGATGCAGGAATTATCGTCCGATCTGGTATTAGGTCTTCCCTGGTTGCAGCTGCATAATCCCACGTTTGATTGGAATACTGGGGATCTCACCAAATGGGGTAGTGAATGCCTGATGTCATGTCTTTCGGTTAACTCTATTTCTCCCCGGGAGGAGGTAAACACGCTTCCTGAGTTTGTTCAGGACTTCGCTGATGTGTTTTCTAAGGAGGCCTACGAGGTGTTGCCCCCTCATAGAGATTACGATTGCGCCATCGATTTGGTGCCTGGTGCCAAGCTTCCTAAGGGTAGGATATTTAATCTTTCATGTCCTGAACGTGAAGCTATGAGGGAGTATATCCAAGAATGCCTGGCCAAGGTTTTCATTCGCCCCTCGACTTCTCCTGTAGGTGCTGGCTTCTTCTTCGTGGGGAAGAAGGAGGGTGGTCTTAGCCCGTGCATTGATTATCGGAACCTGAATAAGGTCACCGTAAGGAACCAGTATCCCCTTCCTTTGATTCCGGATCTTTTTAATCAGGTTCAGGGGGCCCAATGGTTTTCTAAGTTCGATCTACGGGGGGCATATAACCTTATCCGCATCAAAGAGGGGGATGAGTGGAAAACTGCGTTCAACACACCCGAAGGTCATTTCGAATACCTGGTCATGCCCTTTGGGTTGTGTAATGCCCCTGCCGTCTTCCAGAATTTTATTAATGAAATCCTGAGAGATTACCTGGGTAATTTTCTTGTAGTGTACCTTGATGACATACTGGTGTTTTCCAAGGACTGGTCCTCCCACGTGGAGCATGTCAGGAAGGTCCTCCAGGTCCTCCGGGAAAATAATCTGTTTGCGAAGACCAAAAAATGTGTGTTTGGGGTACAGGAGATACCATTTTTAGGTCAAATCCTCACTCCTCATGAATTCCGCATGGACCCTGCCAAGGTTCAGGCTGTGGCGGAATGGGTCCAACCTGCCTCCCTGAAGGCGCTACAGTGTTTTTTGGGGTTCGCTAACTATCACAGGAGATTTATTGCCAACTTCTCGGTCGTCGCTAAGCCTCTTACGGACCTTACTCGCAAGGGTGCTGATGTCCTCCATTGGCCCCCTGAGGCCGTCCAGGCTTTTGAGACCCTCAAGAAGTGCTTTATCTCGGCCCCCGTGCTGGTTCAGCCCAACCAAAGGGAGCCATTTATTGTGGAGGTTGACGCATCCGAGGTGGGAGTGGGGGCCGTCTTGTCCCAGGGTACCAGCTCCCTCACCCATCTCAGCCCCTGTGCTTACTTCTCTAGGAAGTTTTCGCCCACGGAGAGTAACTATGATATTGGCAACCGCGAACTTTTAGCCATTAAATGGGCTTTTGAAGAGTGGCGTCACTTCCTGGAGGGGGCCAGACACCAGGTAACGGTCCTTACTGACCACAAGAATCTGGTTTTCATAGAATCTGCCCGGAGGCTTAATCCTAGACAAGCTCGTTAGGCACTATTCTTTACCAGATTTAATTTCTTGGTTACCTATAGGGCTGGGTCCAAAAATATTAAGGCTGATGCACTGTCACGTAGTTTCATGGCCAATCCTCCTTCTGAGAAGGATCCTGCTTGTATTTTACCCCCTGGTATAATCGTTTCTGCCACTGATTCTGATTTAGCTTCTGACATCGCGGCTGATCAAGGTTCAGCTCCCGGGAACCTCCCTGGGGACAAACTGTTTGTCCCCCTGCAATAACGGCTAAGGGTACTCAGGGAAAACCATGACTCCGCACTATCTGGTCATCCTGGCATCTTGGGTACCAAACACCTCATTACCAGAAACTATTGGTGGCCTGGGTTGCCTAAAGACGTTAGGGCTTACGTCGCCGCTTGTGAGGTTTGTGCTAGGTCCAAAACCCCTAGGTCCCGACCTGCGGGCTTACTACGTTCCTTGCCCATTCCCCAGAGACCTTGGACCCATATCTCCATGGATTTTATCACCGATTTGCCTTCATCTCAGGGCAAGTCGGTGGTGTGGGTGGTAGTAAACCGCTTCAGCAAGATGTGCCACTTTGTGCCCCTTAAGAAACTACCTAACGCCAAGACGTTAGCTTCTTTGTTTGTTAAACACATCCTGCGTCTCCATGGGGCCCCAGTCAATATCGTTTCTGACAGAGGGGTACAATTTGTTTCCTTATTTTGGAGAGCTTTTTATAAAAAGTTGGAGATTGATCTGTCCTTCTCCTCCGCCTTCCATCCCGAAACTAATGGCCAAACGGAAAGGACTAACCAATCCCTGGAACAATATTTAAGGTGTTTCATCTCTGACTGTCAATTTGATTGGGTCTCATTCCTTCCCCTTGCCGAATTTTGCCTGAATAACCGGGTCAGTAACTCGTCAGGGGTCTCCCCGTTTTTCTGTAATTTCGGGTTTAACTCAAGGTTCTCCTCCGTTTCTCCTGGTTGTTCCAATAATCCCGAGGTAGAGGACGTTCATCGGGAACTGTGCACAGTCTGGGCCCAGGTTCAGAAGAACCTAGAGGCGTCCCAGAGCGTATAAAAGATTCAGGCTGATAGTAGACGTTCTGCTAACCCCCGGTTTGTCGTCGGGGATCTGGTCTGGTTGTCGTCCAGGAACTTGCGCCTTAAGGTCCCATCCAGGAAGTTTGCTCCCCGATTTATTGGACCTTATAAGATCATTGAAGTCCTCAACCCTGTATCCTTCCGTCTGGAGCTGCCCCCATCCTTTCGCATACATGACGTCTTCCATGCCTCCCACCTTAATCGCTGCTCCCCGTCCTGGTCCCCCTCGAGGAAACCTCCTGTTCCCGTTCTCACCCCTGAGGGGGTGGAATTCGAGGTGTCCAAGATTATGGACAGTAGGATGATCCAGGGCTCCCTCCAGTACCTGGTCCATTGGAGAGGATACGGGCCGGAGGAGAGGACTTGGGTACCTGCTCGTGATGTTCACGCAGGAGTATTGATCAGGAGGTTCCACCTTCTCTTCCCCACTAAACCGGGTCCTCTTAGTAAGGGTCCGGTGGCCCCTCATAAAAGGGGGAGTACTGTAAAGGATCTGCCAGGTACTACGTCTGTGTATACTCCTGGGATTAATCAGTCGACACCTGAGGCCAGACCTCTTAGACTGACACCGGCTCCCACCAACCAGGGTGGCAGGCTCAGGAGTGGGAGAGCCTATCGCGGCCTGGTCAGTCGGAGTTAGCTCCGCCCCCTGTCCATTTATACCTGCCGTGTTCTCTTCCTCAGTGCTTGTTATTCTTCTTGGATTCCTGGCCCCACTGCTGCCTTGCTCCAGCCTGCTTCTGCCGTGCTTTTGCCTTGCTTCAGTTCCGCTTATCCTGCTTCGCTTTGCCCCTGGCTTGCTTCCTGCTCCGTGCTCTCGTTGGTATACTCCACTACATCCTGATCCTGACTGACTCATTCACCGCTCCGTTTCCTCGCGGCGTTCCGTGGGCTACTGCCCCTTCCCTTGCGTGTTCCCTGTTTGTACTCCCTTGCACTAAGACAGCGTAGGGACCACCGCCAAGTTGTACCCCGTCGCCTAGGGCGGGTCGTTGCAAGTAGGCAGGGACAGGGCGGTGGGTAGATTAGGGATCACTTGTTCCCTTCACCTCCTTCCTGCCATTACACTATTATTTAATTAGAACAGATACAAAGGGTGATGTGTCTGGAATAGGTCACATCAAGGGATATTTTAATAGTCGTCAGACATTTCAGGTAAAAGGAATGTTTCATTGTGGTTACACTCGGAGACTGTGTTTCCATTTGCCCCTGCTTGATCTCAATCCACTTCTTACACTATAAAACTCTGAGCTTTATTTCTTTTTCAGAAGCCCCCCTGCACATATTCTGCATCATTGCTCATCAGGACTTAATGAGCAATAACTAGGACCCTCCCAAGGACGCTTCTAGCTGACCTTTAAATGTCTCTGTGTCACTTCACTGAATATCTGTGTCCTCAGAGGAATGAGTGGGCTGAAAGCCAAATGGGGGGCAGTGGCTGCTGTCCTTTTGACACGGTCGCATGGGGTTCGCTTTTCACCCTCTGGTGCACTTTCAAAATCCCAACGCTGTGTGACTAATGTAAGGCATAGGAGAATAAGTTGCAATTTGACATGCTACGATGAGGTCAGTATCAGTATGGAGAATGTGACAATGTTCTTATTAAAGGGTACAACGCAGAAATTAAATTACCTATATTAACTTATATCTTTCGTCATTTGACATGTTATTGTTTTTTTGTTTGTACATAAGCTGCACACTCTATGGACTTCTGTGAAAGAAGAAATTGGGATAGGAGTTATCTGGTTCTTCCAGCTTCTCCAAATCCAGTTGTTAAAATAATAATGGAGGGCAGAGATGGTTGTTGGCCGAATCCCAATCTGGTTTCCCTACAGTCAATCACGGACAATAGTAATGGGAGTTTAGAGTAATGAGGGACACTACGAATATTGCCCAAGGTTTATCTTTACATTACATGGAAGCGGCAAGAAGCGATTTGCAGAAGAAGGCAGGTAAATGCTACTAGCATTGCTGGGGGAGACACTGGTTAATATATGTCACTAATGTATCAGGACACTGAATGATACTACACATCACAGCACTATTTATCAGGGCACTGAATGATACTACACATCACAGCACTATTTATCAGGGCACTGAATGATACTATACATCACAGCACTATTTATCAGGGCACTGAATGATACTACACATCACTATTTATCAGGACACTGAATGATACTACACATCACTATTTATCAGGACACTGAATGATACTACACATCACAGCACTATTTATCAGGACACTGAATGATACTACACATCACAGCACTACTTATCAGGACACTGAATGATACTACACATCACAGCACTATTTATCAGGGCACTGAATGATACTACACATCACAGCACTATTTATCAGGACACTGAATGATACTACACATCACAGCACTATTTATCAGGACACTGAATGATACTACACATCACAGCACTATTTATCAGGGCACTGAATGATACTACACATCACAGCACTATCAGGACACTGAATGATACTACACATCACAGCACTATTTATCAGGACACTGAATGATACTACACAGCACTATTTATCAGGACACTGAATGATACTACACATCACAGCACTATTTATCAGGACACTGAATGATACTACACATCACAGCACTATTTATCAGGACACTGAATGATACTACACATCACAGCACTATTTATCAGGACACTGAATGATACTACACATCACAGCACTATTTATCAGGGCACTGAATGACACTACACATCACAGCACTATTTATCAGGACACTGAATGATACTACACATCACAGCACTATTTATCAGGACACTGAATCATACTATACATCACAGCACTATTTATCAGGACACTGAATGATACTACACATCACAGCACTATTTATCAGGACACTGAATGATACTACACATCACTATTTATCAGGACACTGAATGATACTACACATCACAGCACTATTTATCAGGACACTGAATGATACTACACATCACAGCACTATTTATCAGGACACTGAATGATACTACACATCACAGCACTATTTATCAGGGCACTGAATGATACTATACATCACAGCACTATTTATCAGGACACTGAATGATACTACACATCACAGCACTATTTATCAGGACACTGAATGATACTACACATCACAGCACTATTTATCAGGACACTGAATGATACTACACATCACAGCACTATTTATCAGGGCACTGAATGACACTACACATCACAGCACTATTTATCAGGACACTGAATGATACTACACATCACAGCACTATTTATCAGGACACTGAATCATACTATACATCACAGCACTATTTATCAGGACACTGAATGATACTACACATCACAGCACTATTTATCAGGACACTGAATGATACTACACATCACTATTTATCAGGACACTGAATGATACTACACATCACAGCACTATTTATCAGGACACTGAATGATACTACACATCACAGCACTATTTATCAGGACACTGAATGATACTACACATCACAGCACTATTTATCAGGGCACTGAATGATACTATACATCACAGCACTATTTATCAGGACACTGAATGATACTACACATCACAGCACTATTTATCAGGACACTGAATGATACTACACATCACAGCACTATTTATCAGGACACTGAATGATACTACACATCACAGCACTATTTATCAGGACACTGAATGATACTACACATCACAGCACTATTTATCAG
The DNA here is from genome assembly GCF_050947455.1 of Rhinoderma darwinii. Lineage (NCBI taxonomy): Eukaryota > Metazoa > Chordata > Amphibia > Anura > Rhinodermatidae > Rhinoderma > Rhinoderma darwinii. Next base: position 14,407,037 of record NC_134699.1, on the reverse strand, counting down.
GACACTGAATGATACTACACATCACAGCACTATTTATCAGGACACTGAATGATACTACACATCACAGCACTATTTATCAGGACACTGAATGACACTACACATCACAGCACTATTTATCAGGACACTGAATGATACTACACATCACAGCACTATTTATCAGGACACTGAATGATACTACACATCACAGCACTATTTATCAGGACACTGAATGATACTACACATCACAGCCCTATTTATCAGGACACTGAATGATACTACACATCACAGCACTATTTATCAGGACACTGAATGATACTACACATCACAGCACTATTTATCAGGACACTGAATGATACTACACATCACAGCACTATTTATCAGGGCACTGAATGATACTACACATCACAGCACTATTTATCAGGGCACTGAATGACACTACACATCACAGCACTATTTATCAGGACACTGAATGATACTACACATCACAGCACTATTTATCAGGGCACTGAATGATACTACACATCACAGCACTATTTATCAGGACACTGAATGACACTACACATCACAGCACTATTTATCAGGACACTGAATGATACTACACATCACAGCACTATTTATCAGGACACTGAATGATACTACACATCACAGCACTATTTATCAGGACACTGAATGATACTACACATCACAGCCCTATTTATCAGGACACTGAATGATACTACACATCACAGCACTATTTATCAGGGCACTGAATGATACTACACATCACAGCACTATTTATCAGGGCACTGAATGATACTACACATCACAGCACTATTTATCAGGACACTGAATGATACTACACATCACAGCACTATTTATCAGGGCACTGAATGATACTACACATCACAGCACTATTTATCAGGACACTGAATGATACTACACATCACAGCACTATTTATCAGGACACTGAATGATACTACACATCACAGCACTATTTATCAGGGCACTGAATGATACTACACATCACAGCACTATTTATCAGGACACTGAATGATACTACACATCACAGCACTATTTATCAGGACACTGAATGATACTACACATCACAGCACTATTTATCAGGGCACTGAATGATACTACACATCACAGCACTATTTATCAGGGCACTGAATGACACTACACATCACAGCACTATTTATCAGGACACTGAATGACACTACACATCACAGCACTATTTATCAGGACACTGAATGATACTACACATCACAGCACTATTTATCAGGACACTGAATGATACTACACATCACAGCACTATTTATCAGGGCACTGTATACACTTCTAAAGTCCTGAATGACTGTTTTCATCTTCACATTGTTTGGTACTATTTATTGAGGCACTATGAAACATAATTGATCAGTGAACAAAATGTCATTTATCAGGTCACTGTATGGCAATATTTATCAGGGCACTATATGGAATATTTCTCAATGGTTGTATTTATAAGGGATCTGTATGGCAGTATTTATTAGTTCAGTATAGGACAATTATTTATATGGGCAATGTATGATACTGTTTATATGGGTGTTGTATTATGCTATTTATATTGGCACTATCCTAGCACCCTATGGTATGATTTTACATCTGGAAAAACCATGACGCAATTAACTGTGAAGCATATGACACAGCAAACTGTTCAGCAAAAAAAATGTATAGGATGTTGACAGTGGCAGACTAAGTAGACCATAGGCCTTCAATACCCATAAATAAATTCACACCCCAGAAATAATACAGACCCCAGGCTAGAACCTAAAATAATTCAGACCTCAGACCAGACTCATAGGCTGTGTTAACATGTTACAGTCAAATCATGTAATTTTGCTAAAAATGTTTGAAAAACTGTGTCAGAAAACACCCGCAATTTGACCACAACATGTGAACAGAGACATATGCTTACCCTACTCGCTACTGGACTCTTTAGGTCCAGACCTGTAGAATATATATAAATAATGACTATACGAAACATGCTAAATAAGAGCTTCATAAGGGTATGTAGCGGATGTGATGTGGTTATAGATGATCTCGGTTCCTCTCTAATTGCCCCAAGTACAGATGAAGCACATGGTTTTTATGCGCTTCACCTATACTTGCTAATTTGCAGTAAACTATGTACGTTTTTTGTCATATGCTTCTCAGCAGCAATGGCAATAACAAGTGCTTCATGTGAATGTACATTTCACAAACTCAGCTCTGCTACATCTAAAAGATATATATATATAATATATACAGACAGGGGCGTAGCTAGAGGCTCATGGGCCCCGATGCAAAAATTCTTACTGGGCCCCCCCCCCCCCCGCAAACTTCTCATGGCCGACGGTCCGCTTTCAGCTGCATCGCTGGGTCTCCTAAGTGACCCAACAATGCAGCACTAGCAGCCGGGGCGTCACTAAGGCTGGGTTCACACACCCTATTTACGGACGTAATTCGGGCGTTTTAGCATTGAATTACGTCCGAAAATACGGCTCAAAAGCGTCGGCAAACATCTGCCCATTCATTTGAATGGGTCTTACAATGTTCTGTGCCGACGGTCATTTTTTTTTACGCGCCGCTGTCAAAAGGCGGCGCGTAAAAAAGTGCCTGTCACTTCTTCAGACGTAAATGGAGCCGTTTTCCATGGACTCCATGGAAAACCAGCTTCAATTACTTCCGTAATGGACGCAGCGAAAGACGCCTGCACTTGCCATTACGGCTGAAATTACGGCGCTGTTTTCTCCTGAAAACAGCACAGTAATTTCAGCCGTAACGGAGGCTGCCGTGTGAACATACCCTCAGGGCTTAAAATGTCAGGGAAATAGCCCCAATACATATGTGTCCGCCTAAAAAAAAGTGTGTATATGAGACAGCATAGCATATCTATAGCACTACGACCCTATAAACTATGGATAGGATTAGATACAGTGGCTCAGCAGACAGTATCACACATGATAGGATTAGATACAGTGGCTCAGAAGGCAGTATCACACATGATAGGATTAGATACACAGCTCAGCAGACAGCATCACACATGATAGGATTAGATACAGTGGCCCAGCAGACAGTACCACACATGATAGGATTAGATACAGTGGCTCAGCAGACAGTACCACACATGATAGGATTAGATACAGTGGCTCAGCAGACAGTATCACACATGATAGGATTAGATACAGTGGCTCAGCAGACAGTACCACACATGATAGGATTAGATACAGTGGCTCAGCAGACAGTATCACACATGATAGGATTAGATACAGTGGCTCAGCAGACAGTATCACACATGATCGGATTAGATATAGGGCCCAGCAGACAGTATCATACATGGTTGGATTAGATACACAGCTCAGCAGACTGTATCACACATGATAGGATTAGATACAGGGCCCAGCTCGCTGACATTGCGGCTCCAGCGCTGGACCCAGGACAGGTAAGAATAATAATTTTGCTTCTTTATGTGTTACTGATTATTTTTGTGTGTTTGTGTTTTTTTACAGGTTCGGTTGTTGGACTTCGGATACGAGGACTTCAATGACAGCGTTTTTTTTATTCTCAATAAAATGGTTAATGGGGGGTTGTGTTTTTTTATTTCAATAAAATATTTTTTCTATGTGCTTGTATCTTTTTAAACTTTATTATCACCGCCTTAGTAATGGCCGCTGGCTGATTGACAACCTCCATTACTAAGGCGAGGCTTAATGTTAGCAGGTGCAGAGGCTACACTAACCCCCATTATTACCCCGGTACCCACCGCCACCAGGAGTACTGGGAAGAGCCAGGTACGAACCAGTACCCGACCATCTGTAGTGACGGGCAGGCACCGGGGTGGCCGCAGGCTGGTAGTATTAGGCTGGGGAAGGCCAAAAACAGTGGCCCTTCCCACCCTGGTAATGCTGCCTGCTGCTGCTGTGTTGTATCTGGCTGGTTATGAAAATTGGGGGGGACCTGACATCGTTCTTTCCAATTATTATTATTTTTTTTTAAATGACGTGGGCTCCCCCCCATTTTCATAACCAGCCAGATACAATAAAGCAGCAGCAGGCAGCATCACCAGGGTAGGAAGGGCCACTGTTTTTGGCCTTTCCCCTCCTGATAATACCAGCCTGCGGCCACCCCAGTGCCCGACCATCACTACAGATTGTCAGGTACTGGATCGTACCCGGCTCTTCCCAGCACCCCTGGTGGCGGTGGGTACCGTGGTAATAAAGGGGGTTAGTGTTCGCCTCTGCACCGGCTAACACTAAGCCCCGCCTTAGCAATGGACGCTGCAATCAGCCGGCGGCCATTACTAAGGCGGTAGTAATATAGTTTAAAAAAAACCACAAAGACATAGAAAAAATATTTTATTGAAATAAAAAAAACCCACACAGCCCTCATTAACCATTTTATTGACAATAAAAAAAAAGCTGTCATCGAAGTAGTCCTGGAATCCGCCGTAGTCCAACGACCGAACCTGCAAGAAAACACACAAAAAATGATTAGTAACACATGTGTCAGGGTATGTGCACACACACTAATTACGTTCGTAATTGACGGACGTATTTCGGCCGCAAGTACCGGACCGAACACAGTGCAGGGAGCCGGGCACCTAGCATCATACTTATGTACGATGCTAGGAGTCCCTGCCTCGCTGCAGGACAACTGTCCCGTACTGAAAACATGATTACAGTACGGGACAGTAGTTCCACAGAGAGGCAGGGACTCCTAGCATCGTACATAACTATAATGCTAGGAGCCCGGCTCCCTGCACTGTGTTCGGTCCGGGACTTGCGGCCGAAATACGTCCGTCAATTACGGACGTAATTAGTGTCTGTGCACATACCCTAAGGCTTAGATACAGGGCCCATGTGTGATACTGTCTGTGGGACCCTGTATCTAAGCCTACCACAAGGTAGGCTTAGATACAGGGTCCAGCAGACAGTAATCTTATACAGTATAAGATTACTGTGTGCTGGGGCCCTGTATCTAAACCTACAGTGTGGTAGGCTTAGATACAGGGCCCAGCAGACAGGATCACACAATCTGTGATCCTGTCTCATGGGCCCCCTAAGCCTGCTACATCGTAGGCTTAGGGGTTGTGCAGTCCCTAAACATTGATGGCCTATCCTCAGGATAGGCCATCAATAGCTGATGTGTCTCTCGGGACCCGCAAATCAGCTGTTTTGAAGGGGCCGCAGCACTCGTACGAGAGCTGCTTCCCCTTCATTTCACTACTCGCTCACACTGTGAATCGCCGACACCGATTCACAGTGTGACAGGAATAAAGGGGAGCAGCTCTCGTACGAGTGCTGCGGCCACTTCAAAACAGCTGATTGGCGGGTCCAGGGAGTCGGACCCCGCCAGTCAGGGCTAACCTTACCTTCCTCTTCGGCCGCGGCGGGAGTTCTGTAGTCTCGATGCTGTGCGCGGCGGCATAGCGCTGTGACGTCATGCGCTGCGCACAGCGCTTGACGTCAGGACCTCCGCTGCGATCCGGAACCAGGAAGGTAAGTAAAGTATGTTACTATAGTAACAGGGGCCCGCGGCCCGAGTTACTATAGTAACTTTTTATTGATGTGGTGCGGGGGGCCGTGGGCCCCCCTGGCTTCGGGGCCCGGTCGCAATTGCGACCGCTGCGACCCCTATAGCTACGCCAGTGTATACAGACATGTGGGCAATCTCTGGAACACTCAACTCACTCCATGCTGGACTGAAGCAGCAGGCGCAAGCTGGGCCTTTTCTCTCCCTGGGCGGACAGGAATGCAGCTTGGTGAGGACCCGGGGTGGAGGGTTGGAGCATTGTCTAGATAGGAAGCGCTAAACTAGGCTACCGAAAATAAGTGACCCCCAGCCCGCTAGTCTCTGTGTATGGTTCCATGGCCTGCTGCAGCCAATCAATCAGCTTATCTGTAAGATAATGGGTAGTTTGCCTCGGGCAGCTGCCCAGACCACCCCTATTATATTATAATCTGCAACTCAATATTGATAGTCACATAAAATAAAAATTTGTTTGTGTCCTCAATCCTATGTCCATGTAATGTTTATGGGCTAGACTTATACATTTACATCACTGCACAGTAACATGGGGCTTTCGAATGTGCTGCCACGACAGTCGACCCCTTTCGTCTTGCACTATTGTTTCACTAGAGAGGCTCAGGTTGAAGACCACCAATATAAATGAATAAACACAGGTATTTATGGTATCTTGCATTGAGACACAACCTGAGAATCTAAAGTGAACCTCCAAACCTGTGATGTACAGAATAAACTACTGCAGCCTTCTAAGAGTGTATAAATGAAGCGTGAGGCGAGATTAGACGAGACTGCTAAAGTATATTATGTCAAATATGATGGCTGGTATAACTTATGCTGATCATATGCCTCGAACAGCCTCTGGGCCACATTAACATCATAGCCCTCCCCGAAAATGTGCAGCTCTTTTTCTACCAGTTTGATTAATTTTATAGCCAATTCTATTAATTAAAAATAATACTAAATGTTATTTATGATGTACCCTGTAGAGTAATAGCCTCAAATCATATGAAATGCACCAATGAAACTGTGGCCAAGATCTTAAAATGCAGATCCAGCATTTTTTTAATATGGATTATACAGTTCTTTATATTGACAATTCCAATTTGGTTTTTTGAAGTTTTATCAAAAAGTCTTTGGACGACACATTTTACATAAAAGTTCTGTCACAATGAGGTATGCTGCCATGTAATGGTACGGCATGCCCATGAACTGATCCACCCATCTCTACTCTTCCGATTAAATTGAGTACAAATGAAGCTGATCATTGGCCTATTAATTTAAACCATTGGTCCCCAACTTTTTGTGACACACATTGTGCCCTGGAAGATGATTGGGAGTCACACCTCAAAATTTGGACTTGAAATGTTTTCTATACTTTGGTGCCAAACGTGCCAAAGACCCATTCGCCTCTCTTACACCTGGTGGATACAGTATTTTTCAGTAAAAAGATCCTGCATTGTTCAAATAGGTTTTAGGGTATGTGCACACACACTAATTACGTCCGTAATTGACGGACGTATTTCGGCCGCAAGTCCCGGACCGAACACAGTGCAAAGAGCCGGGCTCCTAGCATCATACTTATGTACGACGCTAGGAGTCCCTGCCTTGCTGCAGGACAACTGTCCCGTAGTATAATCATGTTTACAGTACGGGACAGTTGTCCTTCAGAGAGGCAGGGACTCCTAGCATCGTACATAACTATGATGCTAGGAGCCCGGCTCCCTGCACTGTGTTCGGTCCGGGACTTGCGGCCGAAATACGTCCGTAAATTACGGATGTAATTAGTGTGTGTGCACATACCCTTACTGTGTTAGTTCATACAAGGGTATAGGACGTGCATTAATCATGAGAAACGGGAGCCCATGTCCCCCATTCTCTGTAGTCATGCTGGAAGGATAAAAGAAGATCAATGAAGCGGAAGCCACAAAGTACACTCCATTATAGCCTATGGGAGATACAGAAAAATTGAGAGATCGCGCTTTTTGTATTCCTATAGATCTAGTATAAAGCATGCCACATGTATATCCCACACTCCATACATCTCCTCCCGGCCTGATTATAGAGAATGTAGGGCACAGGACTCCCATTCTCATGATTGGCGGTGGTCCCAGCACTTGGACACTCAAAGAGTACATACCCCTTATTCTATGGATAGGTAATTTTCCTGGTAAAAAGAAAACCCTTTTACCAATACTTATGCACATTATTTCATTTACTTTTATATTTATTAAAAACTGTCCAGCATGCTCGTTTCTGCAGTGTAGCGAGACAGCAGGAGGGGTAGACCTAGAGTGGCACACCAGCTTGGCTCTATACTGCTATTCCACCCAAACTCCTCAACCAAGAAGACGCCATCATCATACACTTTGAACCATCGATTGCGCCTATCAACCATATGAGGTGACAGGGTTGGGATTACGTTCAGCCATTTCAATAACCTTTAACACAGGCGCATGATGGGGTGAACAAGCGTTTGTACGAACGCGCGTTCCAGAGGATTGCCCCGGGTAAACAAGCAAATGCTCATTCGTTGGCTGATCGGATCTTTTATGAGGCCATTGTCGGCAGCACATCTGCTTGTGTAAACAGGGGATGTGATGCCGACAAGGTGCAAGTGTATAGAGAAGAACGATCGTAAAAACAATCACTCGCCCCCATAGAGCTACGATCATTACTCTGTTTGGATAGAGAAAACGAGCGCCAATCAACTAGATGTATTGGTGGATGCTGAAGGAAGTTTAACATGAGCGAATATCTGGCAATGTAAAACCATCTTTAGAAATCCCAGTTAAGCTAAACAGCAGACAGGAACTATAAGGGTATGTGCACACGACAAAGCCAAACAGCTCCTGAATTTCAGACGTTTTGGCATGTACTCGTGTTTTTCGCAGCATCTTTTACGGACGTAATTGGAGCTGTTCTTCATTGGAGTCAATGAAAAGTGGCTCCAATTACGTTCCAAGAAGTGTCCTGCACTTCTTTGAAGCGGGCGTAATTTTACGCGCCGTCTTTTGACAGCGACGCGTAAAATGACAGCTCGTCTGCACAGAACATCGTAAGACCCATTGCAAGCAATGGGCAGATGTTTGCCGACGTATTGGAGCCGTCTTTTCAGGCGTAATTCGAGGTGTAAAACGCCTCCATTACGCCTGAACATAGGTTGTGTGCACGTACCCTAAATGATAACCTTTACTCGTGACAATTAGGGGTTTGTCCGACATTTGCACACTCAACTGGTCCACCTAGTGCATGTTATTGCCATGTTCACTTTCTGCACTATTTCCCTATAAAAGAGAAAAGAAGCTAGAAGACAGACAGGATGAAAAGTCCAGTCCAATTTAGTCTGTGGTGAGTTAGTAAGGTCTTTCAGATATTAGCATTATGGTGTACATCTGAAACCAAGTGGTACAAGACGAATGACATCTCGAGATCTCAGCATGGAGAAAGGGGGACAGGGTGCATTTCCGTTTAGTTGACATTGACCTTTGGGAATTGATAAATCCGTGTTAAAACTGGTGAACTTTTGCCTCTTTTACGTAGATCCCACAGTTATCACACCAGCTAATTAAATTTATAAGGCAATGTATAATTGATAGGAAAGGTTTTTTTTTTACAAATGTCAGACGCCGTGACCCATCAGCTCTTTTCAGTGCTGCTGAAGTCATGTGGAAGGTGCAGCGGCCTGTGACCAGTAATGACTGTCACTACAATCACATCGAAAGTGGTTTATGTGAACTGGCATGAATAATGCTCCCTAATTGGGCACAATTGCCATCATGGTTTTTCTGTTGCAGCAAAGTCACCTGCCTGAACTTCGTGTTATTCTTTCACATGCAATCATTGTCTGACATGTTATGCCAATCTATCCGCCAGGGTCTACAGTGCAGAGCTCCCACAAGAAGCCACAAGAGGGCACCGTCAACAATACTGATTAATTTGCATGCATACTGTTCATTTCTCAAATTCTTGCCACTGTCAATTCAACATTTGGAATGGCGCAAATTTTAATTGTGTAAATCTCAGTGGCATGGCCCAGATAGGTTTCTTACCTAAACTCTTCAGATTAAATCGCAATCTTTAGACAAAAGAGTAGGACACAGAGATCAGGCTACAGAGTTCTACCTGTAGTGTAAAAATTCTCATAATCCCACAATCTGAAGTTTATTTAGCACAGTTGAACCAAAAGAATTTTGAATTGAATAAGGGCTAAACATGAAAAGGTCTGTTTTATATAAAAAGAAAAGCATCAAACTATCAAACTATACCAGTGACATTTAGCTCTGTTATAAAATAAATAAATATATATATATATATATATATATATATATATATATATATATATATATATATACACACACATACACAACAAAAATTTGAACAGTACATTCCAACGAAATGATATAAAATGTGTATGCAGGTGCAAGAACATCTGTGACTGCAAATATACAGCAGACAAAAAATGGCGACAGCACCCTGCGACACTAATGCCACCTAAACCACTAAATATAAATAAATATGCACTAAAGCTAAATCTACTTATAATAGGGCGGTTCTTAGTGCACATTTTGATAAAAAAAATGGAGGCAGTCACTAACCCCACATATATGAATCACATAAACACAACAAAAATTTGAACAGCGCATTCCAACTAAATGATATAAAATGATCAAAATGTGCACTAAGAACCGCCCTATTATAAGTAGATTTAGCTTTAGTGCATATTTATTTATATTTAGTGGTTTAGGTGGCATTAGTGTCGCAGTGTGCTGTCGCCATTTTTTGTCTGCCGCTATATATATATATATATATGAGTAAGCTGGCTTGCAACAAAGAATTTAAGTGTAACTAAACTTACTGGTGGTCCGAACACGGAGATCTCCAATGATCGCTAAAACTAAGCGCTCAGGTGAGCAATGTGCCTCTTGGTTTCTGATCGGCTTTACTTGTAAAGCTGAGCAGGCGGTGTACAGGTTCATAGACCATCTATTGAGCCTGTACTTTGCTTGCTCGGCTTTACAAGGATAGCCGGTCAGAAATTAAGCGGCACATTGCTCACCCGAGAGCTTCTGCCACTTCGTTTTAGCGATCAGTGGGGATCTCAGTGCTTGGACCCCCACCAATCAAAACTTCTGACATGTCAGTAATGGCAGAAAGTTCAGCTTGGTAGACGATAAGAGGCCGTTTTACATATAGGGCATGTTATAGGGAAATCCAGTCACAATGATCTTCTGATTTGTCATAGATACATGTGAGAAGATCACATTGGGGAAGTATTTGATGTTGAACTGTCACTGGTCTTTCTGAATTAAACTGTTCTTTACTAGTCGGTGGCAGATGTACACAGAAGGGGGCCCCTCTACAAGAACAGTATAAGGGCCCCTTGCAACTGATTTGTCAGGATTTAACCCCTTAATGACCAGCCTATTTTAGACCTTAATGACCAAGCCATTTTTTTACGTTTTTCCATCGTATCATTCAAAGAGTTATAGCCTTTTAATTTTTGCGTCGACATAGCTGTATAAGGTCTTGTTTTTTGCAGGACAAGTTGTAATTTTTAATAGCACCATTTTGGGGTACATAGAATTTATTGATTAACTTTTTTTGGGGGGGAATAGAAAAAAAAACATCAATTTCACCACACTTTTTTGCGTCCTAAAATTACACCGTTTACCGTGTGGTATAAATAACACAATAACTTTATTCAGCGGGTTGTTGCGATTGCAACGATACCAAATTTATATAGATTTTGTATGTTTTACTACTTTTACACAGTGAAAACACGTTTTTTTTCAAAATTGTTTTTGTGTCTCCATATTTGAAGAGCCGTAACGTTTTTATTTTTTCGGCGATGCAATTTTATGGGGGCTTTTATTTTGCGGGACGACTTGTAGTTTTTATCGGTACCATTTTGGAGTAGATGCGACTTTTTGATCACTTTTTATCACATTTTCTTAAAGGCTGGATTCAAAGAAAACAGCAATTTTTGCATGTTTTTTTATTTTATTTTTTACGACGTTCACCATGCGGGTTAAATGATATAATAAGTTTATAGTTGGGGTCGTCTTTACGGACGCGGCTATACCAAATATGTGTAACTTTTTTACTTTATTTTGTTTGTTAATAATAAAGCAGTTTGTAAGGGGGAAAAGTTGGGTTTTTCATATTTTTTTCACTTTTTATTAAACTTTTTTTTTCACTTTTTTGCTAGTCCCACTAGGGGACTTCACTATGCGATTATCCGATCGCATTTATAATACACTGCACTACTTCTGTATTGCAGTGTATTATGCCTGTCCGTGTAAAACGGACAGGCATCTGCTAGGTCATCCCTCCGGCATGATCTAGCAGGCATTCACTACAGGCAGACCTGGGGGCCTTTATTAAGCCCCCGGCTGCCATTGGAGACACAGACACTCGGCGATCTTATCGCCGGGTGTCAGTGGGATGAGAGGGAGCTCCCTCCCTCTCCAAAACCACTCAGATGCGGTGCACGCTATTCAGCACCGCATCTGAAGGGTTAAACGGGTTATATCGATACTAATATCGATCTCACCCGGCAGAGCAGGGACGCCCCCAGCCCTCAGCTACCTCTAGCAGCTGAGAGCAGGGAGATTTGACAGTTCCCTGCTCTGTTTACTTATTCCGATGCAGCGACATAAAAAGTCTACCAAACCTAACAATACCCCAAATGGTAATAGTGGTCATAGTGACTAATTTTAACAAAACCAGAAAAAAGAACAAGTCACGACCAGGTATTTGAAAAAATACAAACAGTCTTTATTAAAGTCAATTAGACACACAGAAAAAAACAACATATAACAGTTATACATAATAAAATACCATAGACCCTCGAACAGAAACGGAATCCGAACATGAAAGCAGAGTGGCCCCCCAGATGTACAAATGGTCCAATACCTCTTATAAAAGGCTAAAGTGCATACATATATATTACTGAGCAGGTGCTAGGCATGGTACGCCCTGCACAGATGGACACATAAGTACAGTATAAAAAGTATATGTAAAGTGCAGTCCTAAGTATACATAACATGCAAGGCAATATAATATACCTACACCTACGTAGCAGGAGATGAAAATAGGAGACCAGGACCGGGAGAGGGGACCTCTGCTTAACCCGACGCGCGTTTCGCTGGTGCTTCGTCAGGGGTATTGGACCATTTGTACATCTGGGGGGCCACTCTGCTTTCATGTTCGGATTACGTTTCTGTTCGAGGGTCTATGGTATTTTATTATGTATAACTGTTATATGTTGTTTTTTTCTGTGTGTCTAATTGACTTTAATAAAGACTGTTTGTATTTTTTCAAATACCTGGTCGTGACTTGTTCTTTTTTCTGATTTTGACATAAAAAGTCTATTGCATCGGAATAAGGCCTGTTAGTGAAGGACGTAGAAACACTATGGGCCGGTCACTAACGGGTTAAGTGCTAGCTCCTCTCTCGGCTATCTATCTAACAAATCCTTCACTAGTATTGTTAGGGATCTGCCAGGTACTACGTCTAGGTATACTCCTGGGATTAATCAATCCACACCTGAGGCCAGACCTGTTAGACTGACACCGTCTCCCACCAACCAGGGTGGCAGGCTCAGGAGTGGGAGAGCCTATCGCGGCCTGGTCAGTCGGAGTTAGCTCCGCCCCCTGTCCTTTATTACCTGCCGTGTTCTCTTCCTCAGTGCTTGTAATTCTTCTGGATTCCTGGCCCCACTGCTGCTTGCTCCAGCCTGCTTCGGCCGTGCTTCTGCCTTGCTGCAGTTCCGCTTAACCTGCTTCGCTTTGCCCCTGGCTTGCTTCCTTCTCCATGCTCACGTTGGTATACTCCACTTCATCCTGGTCCTGACTATTCATTCACCGCTCCGTTTCCTCGCGGCGTTCCGTGGGCTACTGCCCCTTCCCTTGCGTGTTCCCTGTTTGTTCTCCCGTGCACTTAGACAGCGTAGGGACCGCCGCCCAGTTGTACCCCGTCGCCTAGGGCGGGTCGTTGCAAGTAGGCAGGGACAGGGCGGTGGGTAGATTAGGGCTCACTTTCCCTTCACCTCCTTCCTGCCATTACAAGTATAGATGGTGTCTTATGTGCACACATGCAATCTAAAGAGGTCACACAGAGCATCTAAGGCTACAGACATATCTGAAGCTCCAGTGTCTCGGTGCAAAAGCTAAAGTATCCCGATGCAAAAACTACAGTATGTTGCAATTTTTACCAGGGGTGGATTCTAAGGTGGCACAAGGGACATGTGCCCAGGCCTCTACTACCTTGGGGACCTAGGAGGCCTCCACCATGTTCCCTGCCTAGGTGGATTCTTCCAATCTGGTTGTTAATATCACAATCAGAGCAGGAGAGATAGTACTGTGTAAGGAAGTCGTAGCTCCCTGTCTCACCATTCACCTTGTAGTTATAATTTTACCCTGACAACCTGTTTCAAGCAGGCGGGCGCAATATGATGATGTCCGCAAGATGCTGGTGTGGGAACGTGGATAGGGAATATAGTAATGGCTATTATTGGGGGTCCCATAGACCTCAGTGGAGAGAGCCACACACATGCTTGTCCACCTCTACCATATGTGGCTGTGATAGTGGGTCAGGTGTACCAGAGGTGGGAAGGTGGTCCCCCATCTATTATTTTGCCCAGGAGCCTGGTTGTCTCAAGATTAAACATTATCTCCTAATCACAGGATAGGGGATAACATGCTGATTGGTGGGGGACCCCACCAACCATGCTGATTGGACCAACCACTGGGACCCCCACCAATCATGAGAACAGGAGTCCCATCCCTCCGAATGAACTGAGTGGCAGGTCGTGCAGGTACACTGCTACACCATTCATTGTCTTTGGGACTTCCAGAAATAGCCTAGTGCAGCACTCGGCTATCTCCGGCAGTGCCATAGAAAATTAAAAGAGCAGCAGGGCGCAAGAGTGACCTGCCACTCCATTCACTCAGAGGAACAGAACCCCCATTCTTGTGATTGGTGGGGGGTCCCAGCGGTTGTACCCCCACCAATCAGCATGTTATCACCTATCCTGTTGTTAGGAGAGAACTTTCAATCTTGAGTCAACCCCTTTTATCTGGCCCTGTATATCATTGCCAATTCCAGTATATCATTGTGTCATCCCATGAAGGATCCCACTGCCTAAGACAGAACTCGCTATAAAGAATGTGTATTTCTTCAATATTTTAAGGGGTTGTCCAGGGTTAGAAAAACATGGCTTTCTTTCAGAAACAGTGCTCTACCTATCTATGGGTTCTGTGTAATATTGAATCACAGCTTCATTTAAGTGAATGGAGCTGAGCTGCAATACCACACACAACCTGTGCACAAGTGTGGCACTGTATTTGGAAGAAAGCAGTTATGTTTTTCTAATCCTGTTCAGTTCCTTTAAAAATACTCAGACTCTGTTCTTTTACGCCTTGAACACACATACACTAGGCACTTCACCTGACATATGGACAGCACTACACAGTAGGCATTGAGATACAATATAAATATTTCTGTAATCTATATACTATGAAGAACTTGACATATTGATTTGTCGTACATCAGTTTAAACTCTAACCACAGTTTCTTAGCAATAAGAGCTTATAGAGCCGACTGGTAGCTCACACATCAGGTCTGAGTGCGACCTATTCTCCAGGCAGGGGTCAGCCTTGCTTTTAAAAGACGACCCTGCCACCCACTGGGTTTATCAACCAGTTTTAGATGGACGTGCCATGAATGTTAAAGCGTCAGTCACTCACAAGCCTTATATTGCTGAAATCACTGACAGGAAGACGTGCGCTCCCTGGAATGTAAAACGGAAGAAATCAGACATTGGTAACGTGTTGCTCTCCGCCTGATGTATGACTCCATGACAGGCTAGCTTCTGTAGATCAACAGCAGCTAGACAGAAACAAGATGTCCAAGTCTGGAATAACATCTATAGGGGTCATTCATGTATTTATGGACGGGCACATACTATTAAATTTATGTGGAGATCATTGCCAACAAAATTGGTTATTATATCCCAATTAGGTGGCTATCAATGCTTTAGGTTTTGTTAATTAATTTGCACTAAATTTAATATTTGTTAAGATTTCTAATCAAGAGGACATTGAAGAGGATTTTTTATTTTGCTTGGACATCCTCTTGAAGAGAACCTTTCACCTGTCCATATGTGTGCAGCATGTAATAGGCCGGGCTTCACAAACACTGTCTCACTTTACACTTTTTTCATATCTTCTTCCATTATTTACTTATCGGTGCCATTATATTTGGCGCCCGATATGTAAATAAACCCCTGAACTGTCAATGGGGCGTTTATATCTAACTAAATGGCAAGGGGGCGTGATGTCTTTGCTCTGACACTGTCCAATCCGCTACGGACAGTGTCAGGGCGGCTTGCGCTGTGTTCCCTCCCGTGAGAAAACACACAGACTGGTGGTTCTGCTGAGAGCGCTCTCTCTCTTTATAGTACTGCTGCCCATCCGTGTGGCAACTGCACCTTCTATGTTTATTTTAATCAAACGGCATAAGACCAGCGGGGTACAATGCAGCTAAGCTTCCAGTGAGGTAGCACACAGTAGCGCAAAACATCTGTTGCCTAGCAACATGCTGCATTGTATCCCGCTGGTTTTATGCCATTGGTTTGAAATGAAGATTCCTGCTTTTATACTAGTGAGTGCCCATTTTCTATTTTACCTACACGCTGGCCTTCTTCAGAATGTGGCCGCTGCGGTGATCGACTGATTGCTGAGGGTCCAGTTCCCAGCACCCAGGGGATGCCATCTTGGCATAGGGAATGTAGTATTACATGCTGGCCATTCACAAGAATGACAAGCCTTGTAATACATGGACCGCTCGAGTCCGCCAATGGGGGAGCCACTGCTTGTTAGTAGCTCTTCATTTTAGCTTATAGACGGGATCCAAAGCGGGAGGTCCCTTTAATGACTTCCATGTGTCCTAATAGGACATATAAACAGGTATTGTATTCATGAGACAACCCCTTTAAAGGGAGTCTGTCACCAGAAATTGGCCTGTCAAAGCAGCAGCGCAGTAATATAGTGTAGCCTCACCTGAATATAACGCGGTTTTCATTTTTCAGATGCGTGGCTCTGTTGCAGCGATAATAACTTCATAACTTCCTTCTGTTTTCCCAACAAACTTAATTGTTTGAAAAATGTTCAATAAAAAGGTTGAAAAAAAAATAAATACCTTCATATGCTAATGAGCTGTTTGGAGCAACGAGTTCCAAACAGCTCTACCTTACATCCCCAGTCCCTCCCTTCCTTCTTTGATTGACAGGTCTACGCAGTGTAGAAGCCGTGATCACGCCTGGCCACCTAGTCTCCCAAGCGCGCCTCAGCTTCTGAATCAGCGCATGCGCAGTACAGCACTGAAGTGTCACCGGTCGAATCGGCTCTACTGCACCGATTACGTCACAATACACCCAGAAGAGACGGACCCCGGCATCGCAGAGGAGAAGAGGGAGTAGCCGTCAGCGCTGATACACCTTCATTGGTGACATAAGGACCAAGAACAGCAGACTATAGGGCTGGAGCTAATACTTATGTCATCAATGAAGGTAGATCAGCGCTGGAGGCTACTCTCTCTTCTCCTCTGCGATGCCGATGTCCGTCTCTTCCGGTGTAGTGAGACATAATCGGTGCAGTAGAGCCGATTCGACCAGTGAAACTTCAGTGCTGTACTGCGCATGCGCTGATTCAGAAGCAAGCGCTCTCAGGAGAATACAGTGCCAAGCGTGATCACGGCTTATATACTGTCTGATCCTATCAATCAAAGAAGGAAGGGAGGAAGGGCGGGACTGGGGATAGAAGGTAGAGCTGTTTGGAGAAACGGTGACGCCCTCGTTGCTCCAAATAGCTCATTTGCATATGAAGAATAAAGTTATTATCGCTGGAACGGAGACACGCATCTGAAAAATGAACACAGTGTTATATTCAGGTGAGGCTGTCCTATATTACTGTGCTGCTGCTTTGATAGGCCAATTTTTGGTGACAGACTCCCTTCCAAACAACTCTCCCCTGGATAAACTAGCTTTTCTATACATGGTGCGGGCAGCCAAGTCCTCGGTATAATAAAAATGCCACATTGTTTGTTTCTGCCTGGAGATTGACTTTAAGCATAAGAATCCCAGTAGCAGCTTTTCCCATATAATAAACGTGTCTAAACGAATATTGGCTTCATACACACTTGTTTTCCAGCTTTGATCTGCCTCCAGCAGCTCATAGTATACCCAAAATAGGATTAATGGTCCTCTGAGGAACCTGGCCACAATAAACTATGAGGTAATAGCATAATATGCTTATGTTTCCACAATTAATCCTTTTTTTACTGTATAGAATAAGTATGTTAATGACAGAGCAATGAATGTTTAAATACAATCTACTGAATTTCAGCCTTAAAATACATTCGAGCAAAACGAAAAGATTTATACTCCAGATTTTCCATCAATTAAATTATTGTTAGAACAGTTGTCTCCAACCTATGGCTCTTGATTAGTTGCAAAACTACAACTCCCAACCTGGGGCTGCCAGGGAATGATGGGAGTTGTAGTTTTACAACAGCTGGACAGCTATAGGTTGCAGATCACTAAACTAGAGCCCAAGTGGAAGCCAGGAGCAAGAAAGCCTCTCCCTAAGCTTCGGCGAAGAGATGCCTTCGATCCCTGACCCTTGCAGGGCCTTCTGGCTCAGGGGGTTGGGGACAGTTTGTCGGGGCCCTTCTCTTTTTTGAGAGGGCTTGCGATAGACCGCATCCTTGTGCACTTTTTAGTGCATTTTTTTTGCACTTGGGTGAAATAAAGAATGTACTCGGACCTTAAAAGAAAATAAATCACTCAAGTAGAACATTAGTCTTTCTTCGTAAACCCCTTATCTAAGGATTAACAGGTACCTGCCGCAATCCAAAATCATCCTGATAGATTAAAGGGCTATTCCCAACTCAGACATTTATGGCATATCTACAAGATATCCTATAAGTGTATGATAGATGTGGGTCCCATCCTATGGTACCCAAATCCATCTCGAGAACGGGGGTCCCACAACCATGTCATCCAAACGTAAATTGAAAGGAGGGACGCTGCACAGGTGTATGCCTTTTTATTTTCATGGGTGTTACGGAAACAACCGAGCCCGCTGTGGATATGCCATAAATGTCTGAGTTGGGAATACCCCTTTAACTGGCATCCTAAACATTTGTGCTTCTGAGACAGGGACATTACAATGTGAGCCCACTGGAAACAAAAAAGGACTATGTTTAATGATTACAATCTGTGTACAGCACTAGAAAGAAATAAGAGCAATATTTCAGGGGGCATAAGGGGTATTTCATTAAGGGCTATGTAAACCTTTGAAAGTGATATATATATATATATATATATATATATATATATCTCAGTGTGTTTGGTGCAATTTTTAAATTAGTTTTTATTAAAAATTATTTTAACTTTTTGAGATACAGCTGCTCTATATTCTCTATACAGAGCAGCTGTATCTTTCGCTAAGACCTGAATCTGTCAGTCCCGCAGACCTGACCGGTTCAGTGTCAATGGGTCCTGCGTGTTTCTGACACACAGGATCCATCGCTTTCACTGAACCCGTTAGTCCCGCAGAATTGACGGGTACAGGATTCGGCGAATTTTACATCTACTCTGTGTACAGGATACAAAGCAGCTGTATCTCAAAAAGTAAAAATATTTCTTAATAAAAACTAAATTTAAAAGTTGCACCAAACACACTGATAGACATTTTTATTACAAAAATAAATAAAATCACTTTCAAAGGTTTACGTACCCTTTAACGTAAAATACTAACGGAAAAACTGATATACAGTGTGACGTCTAGTGCAGGGCCCGTGGGGGAGGTGCATGACACATGGTTTATAAAATACACCAATTAATAGAGAGAATCCATGTCATCACCCTTACAACCTCTGCACTAGTGTGTTAGATTTACCTGAAATGTTCCTTTAATTTTTGATAGAATCTCAGGGCAGATCTAAGTAAGTATATCATGCTGCACTTTACTCCATCCAAATATCTGTAATAAATGGTCTCTATTGATTCCTCTGCCCTTTAATGTGACCAGTTTAAGTTATTGCTAAAAATAGGCAGCCAAGGATAACATTGCAGTGTGGCTGTATCCCTAGACGGATGTACTGATAATTGCTGTCATTTACAAATGTTTCCGAATAACCAGCATATTGTTTCCGAATAACCAGCATATTACCGTTAGTCTTATTTCTGTGCATTATCTATAAGACGTTCTGAATGTATCTCTCCTCAGAATTTCCAATACTTCAGCACACAGCTGCTTAAACAAAGAATTGATTAAAAAGGTTAAGCATCTGACTCAGGGCTAAGCGAGATTTCTTTGATATCCACATCCTATCCGGTACTCAGTTCCTTGACTGAGAATTTGTTTTTCCTGACAGTTTTGTCGAGGAGTGATTCCACTTTTAATAATATTCACTGTTTAAATCTATATCAAATATTAAGTAGTTTTACAAAGACTTTTCTTTTTAACTATTTATTCAGAGTTGTTTTCTCCATTTATATATATGAACTTTTGAAAATACTACTTGTTGCCCTTGGAAACAGACCGCGTTTACCACCACTCTGCTGTCAGTCATGTGACATGACAGTCCAACTCTCAGGGCTCAGTAGAATATAAGTATAGCAAACTATTGTAGGTTTCTGTTTAAGGGTATGTTCACAGGGTGTGACTAAATGGTTTATTACCGTAATTAACCGTGAAATTGTAGCAAATACCCAGGTTTTGCACCATAAGTGGTATCTCCCTTTCAAGTATCGAGTTAATGGTTCAACCAATATGACTTATTTTCAGTTTACATTTGCGATGTGTGGGGTTTAAGGCACTATCTGCTTTGGAGAATCCTTTTTTTTTTTTTTAAAGGATTACCCAAAAATAAGCGGATCACTGGATTTCTTGGTCTGGGACCATCAGCAATCAGCTATTACCTATGGAGGAACTCGACAGCTTGTGTTTTATTCCCCTGCAGCTCCACCTCAGGGTAAATAAAGTATTACATGGCTTCTATTGAAATCAATGGGCTGTCTGTGTAATGCAAGGATGTTCCAGGTCCTCCAAAGTGAGAGATGCTCCTTGTAGTTCATCTCCACTATGACTTATTGATAGACATTTGAATGAGGGATTCCATTATATTTACTTAAAGGGGTTTCCCATCAGAGACATTTATGACATATCCACAAGATATGTCACAAATGTCAGATAGATGCGAGTCTCCTCTGGGAACGGCACATATCTCTAGAACTGGGCCCCCTAAACCCTGTTCTATTGCTCTGTGTTGTGGCGGAAGCGTGTGATTTCCGACCATGAATTACAGAAACAGCGTAGCTTGCTGAGCTACACGGTTTCCGTAAGTCCCATAGAGCTGAATGGTAGTAACGGAAACAGCGTAGCTACGTAACTGCTCTGTGTTGTGGCTGAAGCGTGTGATTTCCGACTACGAATTATGGAAACAGTTTCCATAACTCCCATAGTAGTGAATGGCAGTTACGGAAGCAGCATAGCATGCGAGCTACGCGGTTTCTGTAATTACCATTCAGCTCTATGGTACTTAAGGAAACAGGGTAGCTCAGCGAGCTACGCGGTTTCCATAATTCATGGTTGGAAATCACCCGCTTTAGCGCAGTAAAATGGGGATTATGGGGCCCCGTTCTAGAGATCGGTGCGGGACCCAGAGGTGGGACCCGCATCTATCTGACATTTATGACATATCCTGTGGATATGTCATAAATGTCTCTGATGGGAAAACCCCTTTAAAATGATGTAATAAGGCATTTATTTATTTTTTCGAAACCGTACACCTCCTTTAAGGTATTTGGAGGCCTTTGACATTGACAACTTTCCAGAAAATAAAACATCGCTGTCATGGCTCTAATCAATTGAAAGAACAAAACATTACTATGGTCTAGAGCCATTCGGGGAAACAGTCACATGCCGTTCTGTCACTATGGATGAAACATTACCGCTGCCTATGATTAACACTGGAACCAGGGGCGGACATAGACAGCAGAGGGCCCCCATGCAAGAACAGTATGTGGACCCATTACTCTCCAATAACCCATAAAAGAACACCCTGCCTTTAAATCTTTCTAACAATCCACCAATAATTGTGATCCATATTCATTAGCTTATTCCCTTACATGCAATCTAATGAACAGTATGAAACAGTATGAAGCTGCTTTTAAGGTGTCAGTGGACCCTCCTACCTCCTGGCTACCTGTGCAGTGGCACAGGTTGCAACAACAGTGTGTCTGCCCCTGGCTGGAAAGACAGGTACCAGTGGTAGGGACGAAGGAAGAATTGAATAGTAAATATATTTACTAATTTCTTCCCAAATTTTGAAAACATGTCTGTGGTCTTCTTGCTCATAGGGTGCCCCTGAGGTAATGTATAGGCTGCAAACACAATATGATCTTTACAAATCAAACCAAAAAACAATTATTGCAAGTATTTATTTATTTTTGCCTAAAATCTATGTAGAGGCTATCTGTATATAATTGTCCATAACACCCATCTGTACACACCAAGACAAAGAAATATGACATTGATTGTACCTAAAGCAGCAGTAAAAAGGATTCGGCATAAAAGCTTCTCGGTGTAGGATCATAAGTATATTCTATATGAGTCATAAGACACTTACTGCAAGTATAGAACACATAATGTACAATTGATTCAAATAATTCATTACTGCATCACGGGTGTCAGTGTGGTGCACACAAATCGGTCTATAAGCATTAGTGGAATGGAATGTACTTTCATTTTTGATTGCATGGCATGGTGTAAAATCCTATACCATTATTGAATTATGTATGTTTTATGTCACAGGGTAGTGCAGTTTAAATGCATGGTGTTAGATAACTCTGTATAGACATGTTGTTAGAAGGTTTTGTATCGCTCATTTGGTACATTGTGTCGCTCTGAGTGGTTCCCAGCGCTGCCTTTCCCTGCTGAGATCTTTATCCTTCACTGTTCTCTGAGGGAGCTCAAACGATGTGTTTCCAGCCCAAAATAAATTGCATCCAAATGCCACTAAATAACCAACAGCCTGAGAGGGAAATAATCGATCCAGGATAATGAGGGCTACATGACCCCCCTTTCATCACTGCCACTCTTCCTCCCTTTAACCTTCCCTTCTTTTTATCCAGTGGCGTCTGCACTCAATTCAGATACTTTACAAAAAACTCGTGCTATGTTTGCGCGAATGATTTTTTTTCTTGGTACAAATCTTGTATAGAGGCTGAGGCGAAGCTATAGGGGGTGCAGAGGTAGCAGTCATACTTATGTGAGGAGGCCCAAAGAACGCATCTACCACATAAGACAACACCAGTATTATCAATGGCACATGATAGTTGGGGGACCCTGTTTTAAGATTTTGCATTAGGGCCTTTGAGCTTCAGGTTACACCTCTGGATGACGGTGTTTAGAATGTGCTTTGGGACCTATCAGCCAGTGTGGGCAACCCCGTGTGGTATTTTTAGGATGCAGGAGAGCCGATCCGGATTTGGTATTTATCCCCAGATTAAAGAAGGGGGTCCTAAACAGGAAGACCCCCATATTTCAGCTTACCATCCCGGATAGGGCATAGGATATAGGGTTATTGACAGCATATAACCCTTTAAAAGATTTAGGTTTACAGTAGACACATAAGCATACTAGAGCATATCCCTCCAATCACTGCTTAACGTAAAAAGAACAAGTCTGGATGACCTCAGAGAACATGGGATAGAACTGTAATGAACATATTTGAGATCTATATATATATATATATATATATATATATATTACTGAGTCACACAGCATGCTGTACTATTGATCCATATTTCAAATAATTAAAACATATCCCTCAATGACCCACTCCCCCCAAAACACAACAAGAAAGCCACATCCAAGGAAGCCACCTCAGTCACAATGAGTAGGACTTCCTTGCTAGCTCATCGCTTATATGTTTCATTGCCTTGATGGAAACGATTATTCAAATGAAGACTACTTTATCATCCAAGATGGAATATCCTCAAGCTTCGGAGAGAAGAGATGTAGTTGCTGCCAAGATCTGAGCAGCAATTGAATACGTTTTAAGGAAATGAACACCTTCAGTTTTCTTCCCAGTAGAAATGTGTTATGAAAAGATCTCTAGACCAATAACTACATCAGCCACTCTTTGGCCTCCTGCACATGCTGCAGATTTTGATGCAGAAATCCCTGTGACTAAAACTCTGTTCCATTTATTTGAATGAGATTGTTTCTGCAGCAAGCAAAAAATCTGAAACCAAATCTGCAGCGTGTGCAGCGGACCTTAGGGTAAGTTCACACGTAGCTTAATACAGTAGCAGCAGAGTGGATGAGATTTGAACAAATCTCATCCACAAGCTGCATAAATGATAAGTGGGAAAAAACGCTCAGAAATTGACCTGCGTTGCGGTTTTTACATCCGTAGCATGTCAATTGTATTTGTGTAATCGCTGCTTTTTTGTTGCGGGTTTTCCCCATTGAATTCAATGGGAGGTAAAACTCGTAACAGATAGCAGTTGTTGTGATTTTTGCGGCGGTAAAGCTGCAATTCTGTGCTTCTTCGTCCAGGCTGGCCTCCTGGGTTGACGTTTCATCCCATGTGACCGCTGCAGCCAATCACAGGCTGCAGCGGTCACATGGGATGAAACATGATCCCAGGAGGCTGGGCTGCAGCCGGGCTGCAGAATGGCAGAGGGATGTATCGCCGTGGCCCTTGTTAGTATGAAACTTTTTTTTTTTGCAGTTTTCAGCAGCAGACATTTCGGCAGAAAAACTGCACCACAATTTGCTGCGTTTTTTTGTCTGGAATTCCCCGCGGCGAGCAGGGCGTTTATGCTATGTGCTTTTACGCACCATATCCGCCATGTGTGAACATACACTTAAACAGATTTCACGTAAAAGACAGAGCCTCCGTGAGACACACCAAAAAAACAGCATGTAAAGGTCATATCTGTACTCTCATATATCTTTCTCCAGATCTTGATTAAGATTTCCCAATTATGTATGTATCCAAGTCGGACTGCACTTTCCACACAGAAGAAATGAAAGACACTCAGAGTATACAGTATAGTAGTGTACAAGACCTCCTACTTATTTGTTGTGGAATAATTGTATTCCCTATAAAATAACAATTCTTAGAAATCTGTGTTGTGCAATTCCAATGTTATTCTTCCTAGAAATGTATGAATAAATTGACAACTGGGTGTTACCAATTGGGGGGGGGGGGGGGGGCGGTGTCCCTACACAGACTGACAATGTCCAATTAGTGCGGACACAGTGAGACTGTAGGGATACGCCCCTTTGACAAGGGGAATGGTAACACCCAGTTATCAATTTATTCATACAATTCTAGGAGGACTAACAAAGGAATGGCACAACGCAGAGTTGTGGGAAAATATTTTCCAAAATAGTTTTTCAATGGGGAATACAAGTATTTAATAAAATAGACATATCAGGAGAGGTGACAGGTCCGCTTAACTGGTTGCCGACACAGGACGAGTATGCTCGTCCTGAGCGGCGAGCACTTCGCGCATTAGGACGAGCATACTCGTCCTGTGTGACAGCCGTCTCTGTGTGTGCGATCGAGAGCGGGGCAACGGCTGTAATACACAGCCACGGCCCCGCTCTGACAGCGGAGAGGAGAGAAACATCTTCTCTCCGCTGTTAGCCCTTTGAACGCCGCGATGAAAGCAGATCGCGGCGTTCAAAGAGGGGGGACTGCACTTTGATCGCGTCACAGAAAATAACTGTGACGCGATCAAAGCCCACAACTCGTATGGCCAGACAGCCCAGGGTCCAGTGAAGGACCCCAGGGCTGTCTGAACATATTTCCTGTTGTTAGGGTATACTGAGGTATGCCCTAACAACTGCCTGTGTACAATCAGTACACAGGCTAATGTACTGGCATATAGATATATGCCAGTACATTGCAGTTACAAAACCAAAATGATAAATCCCTTTATGGGATTAAAAAAAAAAGTTAAATGAATGTAAAAAAAAAATAATGGTAAATAAATAAAAAGTAAATAAAATACACAGAAACACACATTTTTTATAATAAATAAACTTTTTAAAATATAAGTCCCAAAACATGAAATAATATAGACATATTTGGTATCGCCACGACCGTAACAACCTGTACAACAAATGTATAACATTATTTATGATGATTGGTGTATGGTGTAAAAAAAAAATATTAAAACTGCTGCGCGACTGCTTTTTTTCAGCATTTTAATCTAATTAAAAATGTATAGAAATTAAACGATAATGTATTTGTACCAAAAAATGGTACGTACATAAAGTACAACTCGTCCCGCAAAAAACAAAGTCTCATACAACTAAGGGTATGTGCACACACACTAATTACGTCCGTAATTGACGGACGTATTTCGGCCGCAAGTCCCGGACCGAACACAGTGCAGGGAGCCGGGCTCCTAGCATCATAGTTATGTACGACGCTAGCAGTCCCTGCCTCTCTGCAGGACAACTGTCCCATACTGTAATCATGTTTTCAGTACGGGACAGTAGTTCCACGGAGAGGCAGGGACTCCTAGAATCGTACATAAGTATGATGCTAGGAGCCCGGCTCCCTGCACTGTGTTCGGTCCACTACTTGCGGCCGAAATACGTCCGTCAATTACGGACGTAATTAGTGTGTGTGCACATACCCTAAGTCGTACAAAAAATAAAAGAGTTATGAGCGTCGGGATGCAAGGAGGAAAATGTAAAAAAAATTGCTCTGTCCTCAAGGCCAAAATTGGCCGTGTCCTTAAGGGGTTAAAGGGGCCACTGCAAACAATAGAAGTCTATAGCTCAGGCTTTTATGCCTTGCTGAAATCTATTTTCCTCTATATACTGTAAATGCTCAGGGAAAAGCTGTGCACTTGCCTATGACATATTTTCCATGTGCGCCTACCCAGGAGCGAAGGCCTCATAGCAAAGAAAATGTGGTGTCTACCTTGGTGTGGACATCCTTGACTCAAACTACTGCTCCCAAACCCAATGAAAACCCTTAACAGATCTCTGGATCATAAAGACAACCTGTCACCAAACTGCATAGTTCTCAAGTGCAGATTCTAGCTTTGGCCATACGAGCGCCATCGCTTACTTAAATGTTCTAACTTCACTTTGAAACATTTTTTTTTAAAAAGCAATGGAATCTGATTGGTTGCCATAAGGATCTTATAGGCCTAGTTCACATCTGCGTTGGAGCTCTGACAGCGGCCTCCGTAACAGATTCCACCGAAAACGCGCTATTGTTTCTGGTAAAATCACGGAAACCCCGACGGAACCCATTACAGTCAATGGATTCCGTCGGCCGCCGGGGGTGTGCGCGATGCAACAGAATCAGTGCTTGGGGTTATTCACTTGTTCTGCTCCTCTGACGGTGAAGAACAACGGAATGACATGCGCAGGTGTGAACATAGCCTTATTTGTACTAACGCATCCACACGACCCTCTCGGTTGTTCTGTTGCAGGGTTGTTACATTTGTAAGCCATCTGCAGACTGTATTTCCCCTGACTGGTATTCCGCGCACGCACCAATTTGTGTAAATAAATACTAATGAACTGCAAGCAGCTTCAGGGTTTCATACAACTAATGAGCAGACAGAGAAATGAGAAACCAATGCTTCTATCACAGAGAATATTAAACAGTTCAGGGAGACGGGCTTTGTAGTTAAATGAAAGTTTACAAATAAGCAGAAAACATTGTAGAGTTTATGGATTAACAATGTCTAAACTTTGTATAATGAAAAAGTTGGACCTGGCGAATAATTTCTGCTTTTATTTCCCATAGGGAGTGAACAGGTCCCAGAGTAGAGGCAACCCATAGCAAAATGAGGCCGCCCACTGTTACTGGTTTATGAGATGTTACAGGGTAGGAGGGCTTGCTGCCCTCACCCACTCCCTCCCCATCAGTTTTAAAGACTGGTAACATAATCCATTGGCCATTTGCCCCTCACTTGTTTGCTAATGTTAAAAGGGGTTTTCTCAGTATTATAGCATTTCGGAGGGTGGTCATCTTGCAGCGATAAGACGATCGCTAGGCCAGGTTCCATTGCAAAAGGGCTTGTCTTAATGAGACAACCCCTTTAATGTGATGACAGATAGGGGTAGCCCTGTGGAGTTCACTCAGCCCAGGGCCCCCATGAGCTCGGCCCCATCGTATATAGGCCCATAGCCCCTGCGAGGAATGCCTCTATCGTAGGTATGCTCTTCTGGAGCCATAATATCTTTCTGCAGCATTTGCACATTATACTTGCGCGAATCCCAAACAGAGGCAGTCCCAGCTCTACATGTTATGTGCAACTTTACAGCCAATTAGGGACAAATCCGTGACCATAACTATCATGTGATTGCAGGGGCGGACACAGACAGCAGAGGGCCCCTGTACCATATATATGGGGCCCTTGCTCCCCAATTGCTTATCATAGAGCATCCCCCTTATGTTTCTCCAACAATCCACCAGTAATTGTTAACTATAGACAGTAGGAATCTACCAGCTGCTTATAAGTTGGCAGTGGGCCCCCTTACTTCTTGGCCCCTGTGCAGCTGCACATATTAAACCAATGGTATGTTCACACATACGTGATTGGCTAAAAAGATGCCCATGACAATAAGGGTATGTTCACACACACTGTTTTCAGACGTAATTCGAGTGTTTTACGCCTCGAATTACGCCTGAAAAAATGGCTCCATTACGCCTACAAACATCTGCCCATTGCTTTCAATGGGTTTTACGATGTTCTGTTCCCACGAGGTGTAATTTTACGCGTCACTGTCAAAATATGGCGTGTAAAAATGCGCCCGCGAAAAAGAGGTGCATGTCACTTCTTGGGACGTTTTTGGAGCCGTTTTTCATTGACTCCATTGAAAAACAGCTCCAATAACGGCCTTAAAATACGTCGCGAAAAACGCGAGTTGCTACAAAAACGTCTGAAAATCAGGAGCTGTTTTCGCCTTAAAACAGCTCTGTATTTTCAGACGTTTTTGGCCACTGTGTGTGAACATACCCTTAGGGTTGGACCTTTCTCTGCCTGGGACTCCTGCAAGTTTAGGAAAGATTTTAGGGCTTTAATCTCCCATCTCTACTTTTCCAACCAGTAAAATAAGATGATTTGTGGCAAGAGGGGCATGTGGCATGCACAACTAGCAACCCGTCACATATTTATTATATTCGGTGCCTAGGGCAACTATGTTTTAGATTTGAACAGAGACATTAACCAACATGGGCAAAACCCAATGCTGGCAGAGAACGAGGAGATAATACACGAGGGGTCAGAAACTTTCGGCACTCCAGCTGTTGTGAAACTGCAACTTCTACCGTGCCCTTTCAGCCAAAGGCATTTTTATTCCAGCCAAAGACTGTCAGGGCATGCTAGGAATTGTAGTTCCACAACAGCTGGAGTGACAAAGGTTGCTGATCCCTTACAGGTCCTGAATAGTAGCAGATGCTAAATTGATCCCTACTTTCTAATAGAATATATGAGAGGACACGTTGAAAGTGTTCTCTATGTGACTTACTGAGTAGCACTTGGTGAACTCTGCTCAACGCCCATTGGGACATAAAGTTATAATACGCATGTAAGTCGGATTTTACGTATACTAGCCAGAATGATTAGCCAAACAAGAATGAAATCTAACATTTCTCACATAAACAATATCCAGACCTGTACATAGTACACAGCTAAGAAGTCATGATTGTGAGAATGACAAGTGTGCAAGGGTCAAATGCCTCATGTGACTCCCCTCACTTTCCACGCTGTCGTTTCAAAGACAGGTTTCAATGTTTGAATACGAAGATGCGCATCTGAAAATTTGTTTCTCCTGAAAAATACAAACGTCGCGTCTTCTCTGCCAGATCTGCATTACAAACACAGACAGTAGCAAAACTCTCCTCCCGCGCTATGCTTTTACTTATTGGATATGATTTATTATTTCTGTTACGTATATAGCGCTAACATATTCTGCAGCGCTGTACAGAGGTCCTTACTTACGGTCCCCACTGGGCCTCACAATCCAAATTCCCTATTGGTTTTTTTATGCAATATATCAATGAAATGATATAATATAATTATTATAAAGTCCCAGAATAAAGGTTGATGACCTATTATATAACAACTCCCTTAGAGTATATTAAACGTGTGAAACCTTCATGACCTTATTCCAGAGCAGAGATATTATTGCTTAGGACCTAATGCCTCAGCTTCAAGGTCATCATGACAACATTGGAAAATAATTTGGATCCTAAATAATTTTATTCAAGCTAATTCTGATGTGGATTAATATTTGAATCCTTACAATGTCCCTATAACACTTAAGAAGGTGAGAGCACATGCCAGGAAGGTTTGTCATGGGGACAGAGAAGCAAATGAGCTGCAGGCACTAGACTTTTAGTTCAAGCACCAATATCTCAACACAAAAATAAGGTACTTTTTTTTTCATATTGACACAAACATTTAGAAAATATCACGGCATTGAACATTTCCCTTCCGAAGTCTGAAAAAACCTCACGTCTTGCGATCTATTCAGCTGACAAATCTCTGTATTAAATACCAGTCTCGCACCATGTCCTGTCATATTCTCATATCTGAAGTCAGACAAAGCGTCACCAGAGACGACACTATCTTTCATTATCTGACAGGAGCCGTTACTCAGACGCACAGATGCTCACGAACTTTAATCAGATAATCGACGGACCCCGCACCTGATACAGGAAGATGGCAGGACGTAGAATACGTGTTCAAACTCCCCATTCAGTATAGAGAGCCTCCTACTGCAGGGTGATATGGAAGATGAAGTGGGCGCTGCAGATTATTATAGGGGTTTTCAAGACATACCCATATACTATACTTAGGATAACCCATCACTGTGGGATCATTGGAGTTCGACCCCCCCCCCCCCCCCCCCCCAATCAGCAGAATTAGCCTAAACTGCAGTACTAGGAGCAGCCGCATGTACAGACGTGTTAGGCCGAGTTCACGTCTCGGATTTGATGCAGATTTTCATTGCAAATTTTATCTTTTGCAATTTAAAAGTGTGAGATCTGCTTGAAATCTTCTTCAAAATCTGCGACAAATCCGCGACGCGTGAAATGTCTTAAGCCTAATGCACACAACCGTGTTTTTTGTCCGTGTGTTATCTGCAATTTTGTGGAAAGCACACAAACGTATTCATTTATATGGCCCAATGCACATGACTGTGATGCTCACGGATCCGTGTGGGGGCCGCGAGTCCGGGACGAAAAACTCAAGATATGTCATTTTACTGTCTGTATTTGTCGATCATGTGACCTACTCAGGGGGTTGGGACAAACTAGAGACATCAATTCCAGCCTCCTTTTTTTTTTGCAGGTCCGTGTATACGGATGACGCACGGATGGACTAAGAAAGGTTTTTGCAGACAAATGGACCGCAAATACAGACAACTGATCCGTGGTTTTTAGCGGAACGCAAAATCACCAGATGTCACATGTGATTAAATGTTGTGCCAGGAGGCCGGCCTGTACGGAAAACAGAGGAACGAGTCGCCATGACAATGCCCTGGTGGTATAGTAAGTATTAACATTTATATTATTTTTAAAACCAAAAAATGTAGTATTATTTTTTTTTTATTTGCAATTTCTGCAGCGGAATCACAGCATTTCCTACTAAAAATATCGCAACATTCTCTATTTGTGACGGGTTTTACCTCCCCATTGTATACAGTGGGGATAACCCGCAACAGAAGAGCAGCAATTCTGCAGCATAAATTGACATGCTGCTGATTTTAAAAAAAGCATCGGTCAATTTATGTACGGTTTCTCAGCTGATTTTTTCATGCAGCGTGTGGATGAGATTTGTTCAAATCTCATCCACTCTGCTGCTACTATACGACGCTGCAGATTTTCCGTGTGTGTACTTACCCTTAATAATGGTGCCAAATGGACAACACACGTCAATGTAGAAGCTGTATTTGATACGTGCTACGCATTTCAGAGCCGACCTGGCGCCTTCATTCACTTCCTATAAAGGGCCCAGACACCGAAAGCAATCCTAATTCCATTGTGCAAAATACATACAGCAGCAGCCATTATTGCATGGTGAGTTGCATTACATAATGAATTTGTATGTCTTCTTATGATTAATGTAGCAGGAGGTATAAGGTCTGATCAGCAGACGTGGAGGAAGCTGGCAGGTGGTGCCTGATTAGAAGCATAATGCTTCATTTTATTAAATTACTGGGCAGAAGTTTCTGATCGGGTCCTGATAATTTATGATGAAATTAAATAAGGAAAACATGATATGTGTGAATGAATGTCCCTCTAATCCATTCTCATTTAAATATGTAGATGGTCTCGTATGATTGACCTTCATGGTTTCTATAAACATAGGGTTTTCTATTAAAAAAAACATACTAAAAAGGTCAAAGGTTTTTTCATCCCAGACCAAAAAAACTCAGGTTCGGTGAATGAAATTTTCAATAATCGCCTCTCCTCATCTGATTCTGTGTTATGATGCCTCTATTGGTCAAGGAACCTTGAAAACCAAGAAATAGTTAGAGAAAATGCAGTGAGCCTCGCTCCCCTCCACTGGCGTGCTGTGCTCACCTTCCTGTGGCACAGTCCTCTCTCCTCTCCGCTCATCGTCTTGCGTCTACCTTAGCGGCCAATGCGGTCCACTGGGTGAATCATCACCTGAATTGCTATAACAGCTCCTCCTGTTCTAGTAGCCATTGCCAAAGCAATTTGGTACCCAGCGTTCCTAGTTCCCTTGCAGTCTTGTTTTCTGAATTCCTTTGTACCGACCTTTTTCCTGTTTTTGACCACATGTGCCTGCCCTGACCTTTTGCTACGTTTATCGTATTGAACCTCTGCCCAGACCTATTGCTACGTTTTCCACTCTGCCTCTTCCAACGTCAGCTGTCACCAAGGTAGACTACTCCGGGTGTAGCGACCTGGGATTCCCCAGCAGCAAAGTCCACATCCCTGCACAGGGGTTAAATGGTGAAGACCAAGGGTTCCTTTAAACTCCGCTCCCCGGAGTAGCCCCAAGTCAAATCCCTTGGTGAAAAGGAGGGTTCACACTGCCCCCTGCTGGAACTACTACAGCCCAATCCGAGGGATGTCGTTACAAAAAAATTTTTTATGAACTTGACCTTTAATTATGGAAATGATCATATTTTCTCTATCCATTTGGCTAGCACACCAGCATGTACTCACTATAACATCCCAGATGAGGAAGGCTAAAGATTGGACTCTGACATATACGGTTTGTTAAGTATTAATGCAAATTATTATAAATGGTATTCAATAGCAGCTAAAGATACAATATGCTGACATTGATAGTTGAGAAAACATATAGCTAATTCAGTACCCTAAGGAGTGCATGAGGAGTGACATTTGTAAGTCTTCTATATATAGAGACAGACGTTCCTGTATGTTAAGACACGTCTGTATCTTTTGGGTATATATGACGCCAGGGAACTCACCCAAGGCATACCCTCTGATGTCGATGGACGGATACACACAGAGATCCGGGTAGGGGTCATGTCATGTACCTTCAACATGATTTCAAAAAGAGATGGAGACCGTCAATTGCCCCATACAATGACTATGTTGGATTATTAACCTTTTTCTTGTAATTGCAAACTATTCTATATTTTCTTATGTATCTGTTTATGTATATTTTCTACAATATTCACCAAGACTGTATTTAAATAATCGTTAATATTTTTTTTTGTATAAGTATCGTATTCCTCCTATTATAGATCGAACTATAATATTGAACAAACCACAAATCAATATTTAAGATTGGAGACATTTAACATTGGCGAGTCAGCCCGATCGACATTTAACACTAATACAAATTAGAACTGGAAACATAACCATAACCAGAATCAATGAGGCCAACAGGACGGGTGGAAATGTGACTATTTAAGGGGGAAATCAAACATTAAAAAGGACTTCTGAAGTGTAACAAATGTCATTGCCACGTATAGCATGACACATGTTCCTCATACAGTGTTGTTCCCGGATATCTTAGGATACATTTTTAAACAGTAAATTGCAAAGTTACTTAAGATTTTGTGATTACTGCAAGAAAAACACATAAAAAAATTGTATAAGACTAGATATGGCTTTTGTCTTCCAGAAACAGCGCCACTCTTGTCCATGGGCTGTGTGTGGTACTGCATTCACTTGAGTCTCGCTGAGCTGCAATACCACACACAGCCCATGGACAAGAGTGGCGCTGTTTATTTTAATCTCATACAATCCCTTAATACTATAGAATCTCTTTAAATGTCTGCTCTCTGTTCTCTCTTCCCTTGTTGCCCAAGTCAATAAGCTGGGAAAAAAAGGAGTTAACCTGGCCTAAATTAAAAAAAATTGTTGTGGGTGGAGTAAAAAAGTATTTTAAATAAATGGGTTCCTCTGATGTTGACTAAATGCAGAACATAGTAAAATGATGTTTGCTCCTCTCCACGTTCAGTGACATCACAATACATAGGAGAAAGAGGTTGGACAATCATCGTGACCCTCTCCAGAGATATATCAAATTCCCACACTTGCTTTCATATATAAATCACTTTAAGTCATTAGCTTAGCAGCAAATTGAATAATTAAATCCTACTTGTAATGTTCCCACGCTGTCCCACAGCTTGAATTTTTATGAGCGAGACTTTTAGCACACAATTTTTTTTTCTGTAGGGAATCCTATATATCAGTCTTACCAAAAATAGATCAGGACAGAGTATTGCAGCCATGCCTGGATCCGAGTCCCGGCTGAGTTAGCAACGTTTCTGCAAAAATAAACATAGCATCATGAATGTAGATTTAATACTTAAATAAATCTTGACTATAATTAAAGGGACTAGACGAATGAACGTTTTATCTGTCTATGCCTTTTCTACCCAACATTTAAATTTTTTCTCCTACAATTCTTGACATTTGGTCATAAAAGAAATAGTCAAAAAATGGTACGAAAATGAAAAGAAAAAATATTAAATAAATACTGCAATACGGAATCTCATTAATAAGACTTAAAGGGCCTGTCTCATGAAGACGACTCCTGTCCATAAGGCCTATTAGGGCATATAGACATTACAGACAACACAATAATATAGCAATTAACCCAAATTACAGAAGTGCCTTCAATGCCGTCTCTATGTAACTAGAAATGATTATTATTGACAGCTGGTAAATGAGGTAAGAAGATGACCAACAACTCCAACTGGCCGCATGCTCATCTGACAATTTCACGATCAATCTCCAATAGTCAAAAGTGATCAAGGGACTCAACTCAAGGGTGTGGGTTTCCGTTGTTCTGCTCCGTCAGAGGAGCAGAACCAGGGAAAACCGGAAGCGATGGTTCCATTGCACCACGGATACCACCGGTAGCCGACAAAACCCATTGACTTTAATGGGTTCCGTCTGCATTCTGTCGGGGTGTCTGTGGTTTTACCGTAAACAATAGCATGCTGTGCTATTGTTTCCGGTAATCTCTGCCGGATCTGCAATGGAGGCGCCTAACGGAGCCTCCAACGCAGATGTGAACATGTCCTAAGGACATTGGGTCTAGATTAAACTACAGCAATACAGTCCACAACAGCCACCATGGGAAGTGCCCTGCTGGTACAGCGGCGTACATAAAAGAGGAGCCCCATATCATAATTAGCCCCACATTTTGGTACTGGGTTCCGCCACCCAAAACAGAAGGGCTTGATGTTTCATTCATGACCCTTTGGCCTATTCCTCACAAACACCCTTGTTTGCTGACAATGCAGTTCCTCTGGAGAGGGAATTCCTGCACAGGTTCTTACCACCCAATAGCAAAGGAAATGGGACCAACCAGGGTTGGGCCCCCTTTCTCCAGGGGCCACATAACAGTTTCAAGGGCTGCCTCTATATTATGAATGTTTTGGCCTTGGAAGTGTGGCTGCCTTTGCTTTATTATTTTATGTCAGGACTATTAATGAGCCCCTAAACCTAAAATTAAAAGCTAAATTACATAAAAACAGCTGCCAATAACATTGGCAAATATATATAAGTTTTAAGAGTAACTACACTTTCATCAAACTTTTGATATGTCATAGAGACATATCAAAATTAGATCGGTGGGGTCCGGGTGATGAGACCCTTACCGTCTCTGAAACAAAGGAACAGAAGAGCTCAACTGTGCATCTTCTGCTGTAATCGGCGCTCCACGTCAGTTCAAAGACGGCTCATGTAGACATTCTATGAGAGCCGTCTTCAGCCCAACAGGGAGCGCCAATCAGAGCTGAAGCTGCTGGGCGCTGAGTCGAGCGCCTCAGTTCCTTTGTTTTAACAACGTTGGGGTTCTCAGCACCCAGACCCCCACAGATCCAAATTTTTGATATGTCTCTATGGATGAAAGTGCAGTTACTCTTTAAGGACTTTGCAATACTGAAAAGATAAAGCTGTGATTGTGGGGGAGTATTTTTTTCCTGTGCATACAATATTTTCTGCTTATTGCAAGACATTATAGGCAGCCTGTTAAGGCCTAAAACAGCTGATAACGCAATAAAGAGCAATATCTTTCATTAGCCACACACCAACCTTAAAGGCACATGTTTTAATTTAACAGAAAACTACAGTCAATGAACATTGGTGCCCATGAGAACAATTGCTACTGATCCCAATAATCTTTTATAAAGACATTTAAAGAGGCTCTGTCACCAGATTTTGCAGCCCCTATCTCCTATTGCAGCAGATCGGCGCTGCAATGTAGATTACAGTAACGTTTTTATTTTTAAAAAACGAGCATTTTTGGCCAAGTTATGACCATTTTCGTATTTATGCAAATGAGGCTTGCAAAAGTACAACTGGGCGTGTTGAAAAGTAAAAGTCCAACTGGGCGTGTATTATGTGCGTACATCGGGGCGTGTTTACTACTTTTACTAGCTGGGCGTTCTGACGAGAAGTATCATCCACTTCTCTTCACAACGCCCAGCTTCTGGCAGTGCAGACACAGCGTGTTCTCGAGAGATCACGCTGTGACGTCACTCACAGGTCCTGCATCGTGTCGGCACCAGAGGCTACAGTTGATTATGCAGCAGCATCAGCATTTGCAGGTAAGTAGCTACATCGACTTACCTGCAAACGCCGATGCTGCTGCAGAATCATCTGTAGCCTCTGGTGCCGATGTGTCCTCGCTCGTCTGACACGATGCAGGACCTGTGAGTGACGACACAGCGTGATCTCTCGAGAACACGGCTGTGTCCGCACTGCCAGAAGCTGGGCGTTGTGAAGAGAAGTGGATGATACTTCTCGTCAGAACGCCCAGCTAGTAAAAGTAGTAAACACGCCCCGATGTACGCACATAATACACACCGAGTTGTACTTTTACTTTTCAGCACGCCCAGTTGTACTTTTGCAAGCCTCATTTGCATAAATACGAAAATGGTCATAACTTGGCCAAAAATGCTCGTTTTTTAAAAATAAAAATGTTACTGTAATCTGCATTGCAGCGCCGATCTGCTGCAATAGCAGATAGGGGTTGCAAAATCTGGTGACAGAGCCTCTTTAAATGAAGCCATAATCAGCATCTTCTTGTTTTTGTTAAGATATTACACCTAGATGTATACATTGATGCACTTTCAGTTTTCTGGATAATTCTACTGATTAATTTTCAATACAGAAACTATTTACCAATATAATGTTACCATTCTGGAGATTAGAAAAGCAACACTATATTTTCTACAAACCCTATCTAATTCCATAAAGGGAATAAACAACATGATGTATATTCCAAATATCATGTGTTGGAAGCCACTTATTTCCCTGGAAAACTGGTGACATCTAGTGGACATTATAAGGAACTGCAGGCCACATTTTTATGTTGGGTGGTCATTGCAGATTGCTTTCCTGAAAGGTGAACATTAGCCATTTATAACAATTACAGGCAGCAGTGCTTGTGCAAGTCCTGCCCTTGACATCACTGTGTTTTTTTGTTTTTTTTTATGTTCCTGATAAGACAAGTCTCCTCTACAAGCAGCGGTGTTGCTGCTGGCAAAGATCATTATCAGCGAGCCCTCTGGAACTAAATCCCAATAATTAGAGGACCGTATTCATTTTTCAATATGGACTATTTACTGCCTGCATGCAGGGGCTATATAAGATGCAAAGGTAGTAGTAGCACTGGTGCCTGAGGAAGCCCATAACGCTGATTTGTCACTGAGTGGTCAGCGTCATACACTCCTCTGTACAACGCCCACTTTGTCAAAAAGTAAAACTTGCCTAGTTGTCCATTAAGAAACTCATTAGCATAAAGCTAATATAGGTCATAACTCCGTCAAAAACGATTGTTTTTCTAAATAAAAAACACTGCTGTAATCTACATTACAGCGCCGATCACATCATGTACAATATAGGGCACTTATAATGTGGTGACAGAGACGCTTTAAGGCTGGGTTCACACAGTGCAGCTTTGCAGCAGATTTTGCCTGCTGTAAACCAAAACCAGAATTGGATCCAGTAGAGCAGACCTATAAGGCATTTCTTTATATATTTCTTAGGTTCAGTTCCTGGTTTTGGCTTTAAAAACGCATAC
Organism: Rhinoderma darwinii; assembly: GCF_050947455.1. NCBI lineage: Eukaryota > Metazoa > Chordata > Amphibia > Anura > Rhinodermatidae > Rhinoderma > Rhinoderma darwinii. Next base: position 14,368,918 of record NC_134699.1, on the reverse strand, counting down.
AAAATCTGGAGTAAGTCTGCACTGTGGGAACCCAGCCTAATGCAGTTTTTGGCTACACACGTTTTTTTCCATAGAAGTAGTTCAGAGGACATCTGAAGCCTCTCTGATGATTGCAAGAAAAAACATGCCACATGCTGCAGCTTTTTTTGTTGCACCACTACTGTTAAATGTGAATAAGGCTAGGTTCAGTTTATGAAAATATGATGAAGCAGATGAAGATAAATCATTGTCAGAACAGATAAATTTATTATTTGCTCTTGCCAGTAATATCTAAACATCTAACATCCTGCTCTCAGAAATGCAGCATTAAATTTAGATCTTCTGGAAAGATTGGGACTTGCTGCCCCCTGGTGGGAAGAAATAGTAATTACTATTGAATCTGATTGCAGTAAGGCAAGGATTGCACATGCAGTTTTGATGCAGTTCATGGTGCAGTTTTAGGGTATGTTCACACGGCCTATTTTCAGACGTCATTCTGGCATTTTACGCCTCGAATTACGCCTGGAAAAAACGGCTCCATTACGCCTACAAACATCTACCTATTGCTTTCAATGGGTTTTACGATGTTCTGTTCCCACAAGGTGTAATTTTACGCGTCGCTGTCAAAAGACGGTGCGTAAAGAGACGCCCGCGTCAAAGAAGTGCATGTCACTTCTTGGGACGTTTTTGGAGCAGTTTTTCATTGACTCCATTGAAAAACCGCTCCAATAACGTCCGTAAAATACGCCACGAAAAACGCGAGTAGTTACAAAAACGTCTGAAAATCAGGAGCTGTTTACGCTTGAAAACAGCTCCGTATTTTCAGACTTATTTTTTTTTAGCCAAAGCCAAAAGTAAATCCAAAAGGAAGGAAAAGTATAACTAAAAGACTGAGGCATCTCCATTCTTTTGTGTCCATTTTTGTGTTTAGCTTACAAAAACTGCATCAAAATTGTGTGTGTGATTCTGGTTTAACTTTAGTTTTGTTGTTTTGGTCATTGTTTAACGGAGATGCTATTCAACCATAACAAAAAAAAAGTGTGGGCGAGCAATCGAGTGAGTGTAATATATTATTTAAACCACAGGGCAGTGAAACACAGTAACTGCAGGCCAGTGCTTCACCATTCTGCTGGTTGCTAATGGAAACAGTCAACAGGCTTGTCAACAGGCACACCTCTAAGGGTATGTTCACACGGCCAAATTTCAGACGTATACGAGGCGTATTATGCCTCGTTTTACGTCTGAAAATAGGGCTGCAATACGTCGGCAAACATCTGCCCATTCATTTGAATGGGTTTGCCGACGTAGTGTGCAGACGACCTGTTATTTACGAGTCGTCGTTTGACAGCTGTCAAACGACAACCCGTAAATTTACTGCCTCGGCAAAGAAGTGCAGGACACTTCTTTGCCACGTAATTTGAGCCGTTCTTCATTGAAATCAATGAAGCACGGCTCAAGGTTTACGAGCGTCTCAGACGCCTCGTAAATTACGAGGAGGAGCTTTTACGTGTGAAACGAGGCAGCTGTTAACAGTCTGTCTTTTCACACGTAACTGCCTCTCAGCGTGTGAACATACCCTAAGGGTATGTTCACACGGCGGGGGTCCGTAACGGCTGAAATTACGGGGATGTTTCAGCCTGAAAACATCCCCGTAATTTCAGCCGTACCGGCATGTGCAGGCGCTTGAACGCCGCGTCAATTACGGCCGTAATTAGCGCTGCTATTCATTGGAGTCAATGAATAGCGGCTCCAATTACGGCCAAAGAAGTGACAGGTCACTTCTTCTACGCGGGCGTCTATTTACGCGCCGTCGTTTGACAGCGGCGCGTAAATATACGCCTCGTGTGAACAGACAAACGTCTGCCCATTGCTTTCAATGGGCAGATGTTTGTCAGCGCTATTGAGGCGCTATTTTCGGGCGTAATTCGGGGCAAAAACGCCCGATTTACGTCCGTAAATAGGCCGTGTGAACATACCCTAACTGCTTAGCTGTGCTCCTGTAATGCACATCAGATTGGGGTATAATCTGATGCAAAGACGACACATCCTAAAATGCAAGCTCTGTGCAGATCCTGCAAGGAATTCTGGGAGATTTTAGCTCTGAAGCACGCAGGAATGTGAATGCAGCTCTGCACTATATTACAGGCTTTAATTCAGGCTCAGTTCATGATCAGTAATGTATTTGCTGGGCAGGTGCCAATGTCTTTCATATTTCCTTGCATGCAGAGCACTCATGGATGTAGAAGTTACAGCTTTATTTTAGTGGATGTTTTTAGAATGACGAATGAATAGAATGACATGGGGTAGGATGAGCGGAGCTTTCCTCTGGGACTCCAGTCATAGCATCCACTCTTGTTCTTTATTCATTTCATAAACTATATGACACAAGGTTCTCGGGGCTTCCACCCACGGTCTTCCTTTATAGGTACAGTTTGTTATGGAGGTGGACAGATTTCTGCATTGCCGGAGCAGGTGTTTATACTCCGAGAGGATCTCACACTTTTATATCACGTTACATTAGTACAGAGAATGCTGCATAGTGCACGCTGGATACAGTATATACTTACATATAACCCTTTTTTCTAATGTACAGACAGATAATGTTGTAAGAACGACACTTTACTATAGAAAACAGAGATTGCATTCATCAAAATTGCGTATGCCACATTTGGTGCAGCTAAGACACACTTCCACCACCTCATGACTGTAGTACACCTATGCCAGTCAATAAGAAATTTGGTAAAACCATTGGGGCATGGAAACTGCACATATTGATTGTGAGGATTCCAGTGGTCGGACCCCCACGAATAAGTGATAAATGTGTCTTAGGCTGGCCGTACACGTAGAAGTTGTGTTCCCTGTAGTGTGCCATGTGGCCAAGAACTAGGTTGCAAGAAAAAAATGGTGGTTTTACAATAAATTGTTGCGGCATTTTGATGTGTATTATGGCTGCACCTATACAAGTTTTGCAGCCTAAAGCCATATTATTTTGGATGTGGATAATTTTTCTCATGGGTTGTACGAACTTTCATGTTCTGGTCGCCGGTTTTTGGTTTTTTTAAAACTAGGACGGCGTACTTTAAAAATATTTTATCTGCTAGCCGCTCACTTTTTGAGTAGTAATAGGTCTATCCGTTTTGAAGAACGGCCGCGTAAAAAAACGCCCCGTCGGTACAGAACGCCATTTTTCCCATTGAAATCAATGGGCAGATGTTTGTAGGCATTCTGCTTCCGATTTTTCAGCCGTTTTTCGGGACGTTTACGGACCGAAAAACGGCTGAAAATACTCTGTGTGAACATTACCCTTAGGGGGATGAATTCACACGAACGTGAATTGCGTCCGTGCAAGCCGCGTGGTTTTCACGCGGCTCGCATGGACCAATAGAAGTCTATGGGGCAGTACAGACAGTCCGTGTTTTTTGCGCAGCGTTTGTGCGCTGCGTAAAAAGCACGACAGGTTCAATATCTCGGCGTATTTCGCACATCACGCACCCATTGAAGTCAACGGGTGCGTGAAAACCACGCAGGTTGCACTGAAGCACTTCCGTGCGAACTGCCTGTTTCGCGCAACAGCTGTCAAAAGGATGAATGTAAACAGAAAAGCACCACGTGCTTTTCTGTTTACAAACATCCAAACAGAGTCATGACGGCGGCTGCGCGAAAAGCACGCAGCCGCGCATCATATGATGCTGCCTCACGGAGCAGGTAAGTGGCTTTTGCGCAGGCAAAACGCTGCGTGTTTTGCATGCGCAAAAACGCCACGTTCGTCTGAATCAGGCCTTTAGGCCTTATTCACATAAACCTGTTTAACGTCCGTGATACGTGCATAAAAATCACGCGCGTCGCACGGACCTATGTTAGTCAATGGGGCCGTTCAGACATTCCGTGATTTTCACCCAGCGTGTGTTCGCTGTGTAAAACTCACGACATGTCCTATACATGGGCGTTTTTTGAGCATCACGCACCCATTGAAGTCAAAAGGTGAGTGAAAATCACTTCTGTGTGTCGCACGTGATTCGCGCAACAGTAGATCAAGAAACGAAGGGAAAAATAAAAACACTTCCTTCATTTCTTTTTCTAAACATCAAAACCGTGTGTCATAAGGATGGCAGATGCGTGAAAATCATGCAGCCACGCACCAAACACTATGACACTTTGACACACGGAACTGCAACGCGCAAAAAGCGCAGCATTTTTTGCGCGTGCAAAACGCACACGTTCGTGTGAAATTCGAACTAGGGTATGTTCACATGCTTACTAAAAAACGTCTTAAAATACGGAGTTGTTTTCATGGAAAAACAGCTCCTGATTTTCAGCCCTTTTTTAAGCAACTCGCGTTTTTGGAGCTGTTTTTCTATAGAGTCAATGAAAAACGGCTCCAAAAACATCCCAAAGAATTGACATGCACTGCTTTTTCACGGGCGTCTTTACGTGCGGTTTATGGAAAACAATATTAAATTTTGGGTTTTCATTAACTGTTCGCCATAATCATCAACATTAAAAGAAAAAAATGCTGGAAATCGATCAGTGTGTAATGAATCTATAGAATATATGAGCCACTTTTTAAATTGAATTCCTGAAATAAATTAACTTTTTTTTTTATAAATTCTTTTATTTATCAATTTTTCAAACAAACATAACACGTTAATGCCAAAAGAATATGCGACAACATAAGACTTCGGCATGCAGGCCGGTATGTGCGGTCATCCTGCATGGTAGATGTACAAACTGAGTATGGTCATACAATACCCCTTGCATCCTGAACCTGCAGACATGCACTAAGGCCTACTGTGAAACATCTCTTAGGCTGGGTTCACACGACCTATTTTCAGATGTAAACGAGGCGTATTATGCCTCGTTTTACGCCTGAAAATAGGGCTGCAATATGTCGGCAAACATCTGCCCATTCATTTGAATGGATTTGCCGACGTACTGTGCAGACGACCTGTCATTTACGCGTCGTCGTTTGACAGCTGTCTAACGACGACGCGTAATTTGACTGCCTCGGCAAAGAAGTGCAGGGCACTTCTTTGCCACGTAATTTGAGCTGGTCTTCATTGAACTCAATGAAGCACAGCTCAAGATTTACGAGCGTCTCAGAGCGTCTCAGACGCCTCGTAAATTACGAGGAGCATTTACGTGTGAAACGAGGCAGCTGTTATCAGTTTGTCTTTTCAGACGTAAATGCCTCTCATCGTGTGAACATACCCTTAGGGTATGTGCACACGATGAGAGGCTTTTACGTCTGAAAAGACAGACTGTTTTCAGGAGAAAACAGCTGCCTCGTTTCAGACGTAAATGCTCCTCCTCGTATTATGCGAGGCGTCTTTGACGTTTGTAATCTTGAGCTGCTCTTCATTGACTTCAATGAAGAACGGCTCAAATTACGTAGCAAAGAAGTGTCCCGCATATAATGTATATAAGTGTCCCGCATATAATGTATATAAGTGTCCCGCATATAATGTATATAAGTGTCCTGCATATAATGTATATAAGTGTCCTGCATATAATGTATATAAGTGTCCTGCATATAATGTATATAAGTGTCCCGCATATAATGTATATAAGTGTCCCGCATATAATGTATATAAGTGTCCTGCATATAATGTATATAAGTGTCCCGCATATAATGTATATAAGTGTCCCGCATATAATGTATATAAGTGTCCCGCATATAATGTATATAAGTGTCCTGCATATAATGTATATAAGTGTCCCGCATATAATGTATATAAGTGTCCTGCATATAATGTATATAAGTGTCCCGCATATAATGTATATAAGTGTCCCGCATATAATGTATATAAGTGTCCTGCATATAATGTATATAAGTGTCCTGCACTTCTTTTGCCGAGGCTGTATTTTTATGCGTCGTCGTTTGACAGCTGTCAAACGACGACGCGTAAATGACAGGTCGTCGGCACAGTATGTCGGCAAACCCATTCAAATGAATGGGCAGATGTTTGCCGACGTATTGTAGCCTTATTTTCAGACGTGAAACGAGGCATAATACGCCTCGTTTACGCCTGAAAATAGGTTGTGTGAACCCAGCCTTAGAGGGAAGCATGAAAAAGGAAAGGAGAAAAGAGGAACGACAGAAAAGGGATAGGAAGGAACGAGTTCCGTGGTTACATGTCATGCATAAAGTACAAATCAAGAGGCTACGATGTTCCTGAATTCTAGAGATGATTGAAACCTGACCCAATGATACCAAGTCTTGATGAACTTGGCGTGAGTACCTCTCATGGATGCCGTGAGATCCTCCATCCTCATGATCTCCTGTATCTTATTGAACCACATGCTGAGCGATGGCGCACAAGATGGTCTCCACAGCGCTGGTATGCAGGCCCTGGCAGCATTCACCAGATGGCGGACCACCATATGAGAACAGCGGAACCTCGCACAGATGGAGCAAGAAGAAGGCCGGTGTGCACGGGAGTGGAAAGTCCGTGAATTTGGAGGTGATACGCCACACTTCTGACCAAAATGCCGTCAGCCTCGGGCACTCCCAGAAGACATGTAGTATCGTTCCCACCTGGTCACCACATCTCCAACACAGCGGGGAGACCCATGGGATCATGGCATGTAATCTGGAAGGCACCCTATACCAGCGCGTTAAAATTTTAAATCCTGCTTCCTGATACCTGCTGGCCATGGACGATTTATGTGTCATCGTGTATACCCTATCTAGTGGTTCCGCCGAGAGTGTGATTCCCAAGTCCCTTTCCCATCGTAGCAAATATGTGGGTGTGGAGAGGGTAGACGGGGAGATCAGTAGGGAGTATAGTCTGGATAGTGTGTGACGCATCGAGCCCGTGCCCACGTAGAGGAGTTCAAACAGAGTTTTGACCCGCGCATGTTCCGCAGGGTTAGGCAAGGATACCAGGAAGTGTCTCAGCTGAGTGACCTGCCAGGGAGTGAGGGGGAGAGGGTCGGTCAAAGACATCAGTTGCGTGCCGGTCATCCATGACTCCCCGTGCAGGTAGTGAGAGGCGGGGCCCTTGCCTGCCTGCAACCAGCTCCGAAATGGACCCCCCTCCCGCCCTGGAGGAAACGCCGGGTTACCCAAGACTGGAAACATGGGGGACGGGGAAGGGGAGATCTAGGTCCGTAAATTAACTTTTTGATGATATTCTAATTCATATATATAATGCCATTCAAAGGTTTACATAGCCTTTAACATACACGTCGGGAGCTTTCCCCGGGCTTTTGCCCCCTGTGCTGAACCCCTAGTTACACCTCGGATATGGACATCATAGAGGGGGTACCCCTGTAAGAGACGTTCCCGATCTGGCAGACTGGAACTGTCCATGTATCACATGGATGGCCATTCATGGGAATGGCTGCCATGTAATACTGCATGACAAGACAAGGCTTTTCCTGGCAAAATCTGTTGATCGTGCCAGGCAGCCGCAATCGTAAAGGGGTATGAAACAGAGTTTGAAATAATATGTGTGTCATTTTTTTATGCTAGTTTTTGATTGATAATCTTCCCATACGGCTATGATTTATTCTAATATTCCACGTATCATACAATTTAGTATATAGGGTTTACGGGACGTCATTAACCCCTTCCCGACATACGTCATGGAAAGCTAGTGCTTCCCGCATTTTGCTGTATCCATACGACAAATGCATGGCACCGGCTCAGAAGCTGAGTCGGTGCCATCATCGCCAGATGTCAGCGGTGTATTTCAGCTGACATCCGGCTGTAATGGCGGGGACCGAAGTTAGCTTCGATCCCCGCCATTATCCTCTTAAATGCAGCGGTCAAACGCAATAGCTGCATTTGGGAATTTTGCAGCTCATCGGAACCCCAGCAATGAAATTGCCGGGGTTCCGGTGGCTGCAAAGGCAACCGGAGGCCTAACACTGGCCTCTCGGTATGGCTAGCATGGCAGGCATAGCCCGGAGGTGGCGACTGAAAGGCTTCCGTTGCAGATGGCAGTAGCTGAGCCGGCGTCATCAGCGGTGGATGTCAGCTGTATGTTACAGATGACATCCACCTGTAATGGCAGGAACCGGAACTAGCTCCGATTCCTGCCATTAAGCCCTTAGAAGCGATCGCTGCATCTTAGAGGTTGCTAGCAGATCGCCAGCCCGGCAATCAGGGCTGCCGATGCTGCTATGGCAACAGGAAGCCTAACAATGGCCTCTTGCTCTGCCATTACGGAAGACAATCAGACCCGGCCGCGAGGCGAAGCCTAATCGGCTTGCTGTCAGTGAACGACTGACAGATCTAATACATTGCACTACATAGGTAGTGCAATGTATTAGAGAAAAAAAATCAGACAGTTGGACCTTCAAGTCCCCTAGTGGGACTTGAAAAAAAAGGGTAAAAAAAGGGTAAAAAAAAAAAAAAGTTTCAAGTTTTAAAACATATAATAAAAGTTTCAAGTAATAAAATAAAACACAATCGCCCTTTTCCCATTATTATTGAAAACAATAAATAAAATATACATATTTGGTATCGCCGCGTCCGTAACGGCCAAAACGATAAAAATATTGTTATTTATTCCATGCGGTGAACGGCGTAAAAAAAAACGTAAAAAACTATACCAGAATTTGTTTTTTGGTCACTGCAAAGATGCCGAGTGTGGACCAAAAGGGGGATAAGGAAGGACATTTATCAGAACGACACCGGCCTGTGCAGAAAGCATTGCTCCACAGCGTAACACACATATATGGAATATTTTACCCCATTATTATACCACCTGACTAAGCCCCTGATGTACTCTGCCCAGCTCACATATGCCTCCACATTATAAACTAAAATACCAGTAAAACTCTGACCAAGCAAAATCCACGCTCCAAAAGCTAAATAGCTCTCCTTCCCTTCTGAGCCCTACAGTGTGCCCAAACAGCAGTTTACTTCCACATATATGGCATCGCCAAACTAGGGAGAGCCCTTAACAATTTTTGGGGTGTGTGTATCCAGTGACACAAACTGGGCAGAACATATTTGCCGCTGAAATGGCATATCTAGGGAAAAATTGCTATTTTTACTTTGCACCTTCTGCAGCGCATTCATTTATGGAAAAGACCTGTAGGGTGAAAATGCTCACTATGCCCCATAATAAATGCCTTGAGAGGTGCAGTTTCCAAAACGGGGTTCACTTCTCAGGGGTTTATTTTATTATTTCACATCAGAGCCTCTGCAATTGTGAACTAATACTTTGTAAATCGCCAAATTAGGCCTCAATTTTACATTTAAATTTTGCGGTGCTCTTTCTACTTTAGTCCTTGTGGAAATGAGACAAAATTTAGCTAAACCTACATTTTCTTTGAAAAAAATTTAGATTTTAATTTTCACGGCCTACTTCCAATAATTTCTGCAAAAAACCTGCGGGATAAAAATGCGCACTATACCCCTAGGCAAATGCCTTGAGGTGTGTAGTTTCCCAAATGGGATCACTTTTGGGGGATTTCCACTGTTTTGGCACAGCAAGAGCCCTTCAAACCTGACATGGTGCCTAAAATATATTCTAATAAAAAGAAGGCCCCAAAATCCTCTGGGTGCTCCTTTGCTTCGGAGGCCGGTGCTTCAGTCCAGTAGCACGCTACGGCCACATGTGGGATATTTCCTAAATCTGCAGAATCTGGGCAATAAATATTGAGTTGCATTTCTCTGGTAAAACTTTCTGTGTAACAAAAATTTTTTATTAAAAATTAATTTCTGAAAAAAAAAAAATGAATTGTAAATTTCACCTCTACTTTGCTTTAATTCCTGTGAAACGTCTAAAGGGTTAAGAAACTATCTAAATGCTGTTTTGAAAACTTTGAGGGGTGCAGTTTTTAAAATGGGGTGATTTATGGGGAGTTCTAATATATAAGGCCCTCAAAGCCACTTCACAACTGAACTGGTCCCTGTAAAAATAGCCTTTTGACATTTTCTTGAAAATGTGAGAAATTCCTGCTAAAGATCTAAGCCTTGTGATGTCATAGAAAAAGAAAAAGATGTTCAAAAAACAATGCCAAACTAAAGTAGACATATGGGGGATGTTAATTAGCAGCAATTTTGTGTGGTATAACTGCCTGTCCAAGCGATTCTGAGATTTGTTTTCTCGTGACACATTGGACTTTATGTTACTGGCAAAATTTGCTTGATACATTCAGTGTTTAATTGTGAAAAACACCAAAATGGAGCGAAAAATTTTGAAAATTTGCATTTTCCTTCATTTTAATGTATCTGCTTGTAAGGCTGGGTTCACACGAGCATGTTACGTCCGTAAAGGACGGAACGTATTTCGGCCGCAAGTTCCGGACCGAACACACTGCAGGGAGCCGGGCTCCTAGTATCATAGTTATGTACGACGCTAGGAGTCGCTGCCTCTCCGTGGAACTACTGTCCTGTACTGAAAACATGTACGGGGCAGTTGTCCTGCAGCGAGGCAGGGACTCCTAGCGTCGTACATAACTATGATGCTAGGAGCCCGGCTCCCTGCAGTGTGTTCGGTCTCAAGCAAATTTTGCCAGTAACATAAAGTCCAATGTGTCACGAGAAAACAAATCTCAGAATCGCTTGGATAGGTGAAAGCATTCCAAAATTATTACCACATAAAGTGAAACATGTCAAATTTGAAAAATGAGGCTCTGTCAGGAAGGTCAAAAGTGGCCAAAGCGGGAAGGGGTTAATTCATCAGACGGGTATTACCTCAGTATCTGCAATTTGTCCTCCATTTTTTCAGTCAGTTTTTGACTAAATTATATTATAGTTTCCATGTGACATTATAATCGGTTTTTGCCTTTTACTTCTAACATAATGGTAGAAATCTCTCTGACCCTCCCTATTCTATCTTCTGACTGAACTGCAGTCAGGTCACTATGGAAACCAGCTACACAGACAGAAGTACAATGGCTGATGTGGACCAAAATTGTGCAGTCACTACCTCAGAAAAACACACTCACAGATAGATAGATAGATAGATAGATAGATAGATAGATAGATAGATAGATAGATAGATAGATAGATAGATAGATAGATAGATAGATAGATAGATAGATAGATAGATAGATAGATAGATAGATAGATATGGGATAGATAGATAGATAGATAGATAGATAGATAGATAGATAGATAGATAGATAGATAGATAGATAGATAGATAGATATGGGATAGATAGATAGATAGATAGATAGATAGATAGAATTATTTCAATGGGAAAAGCGGCGCTCTGTTCTGACGGGGCGTTTTTTTTTACGTGGCCGTTTTGAAAAACGGCCGTGTAAAAAAACGCCCACGAAAAAGAAGTGCATGTCACTTCTTGAGCCGTTTTTGGAGCCGTTCTTCATTGCCTCAATAGAAAAACAGCTCCAAAAACGGCCGTAAAAAATGCAGTGAAAAATGCGAGTTGCTAAAAAAAAACGGCTGAAAATCAGGAGCTGTTTTCCCTTGGAAACAGCTCCGTATTTTCAGACACTTTTTTATTTTGTGGGTGCACATACCCTCAGAATCAACCATTAAAACTCAAAATAAACATAATGATGCTCTCCCCTACCCCCCAAAAAAAAAAAAAAAAAAAAAAAAAAGATTTACCTGCTTAAAACGTAAACTTCAAGAACTGACTGTATACTTGCTATCTAATATATTCCACTCCACCACAGGCACCATTGTAACCAGATGATCAAAGTTATTTACTCCACCTGTCACTGGTTTTTGGGTTATGGCTGAACGCTGTATACATACAGGGGGATTCAAATGTCTCCAAACATAGGGAATAGTGGGCCTCTTAGGCCTCATGCACACGACCGTAGTGTTTTTCTGGTCCGCAAATTCCAGGACCGTGTTCCGTGAAATGTCCTCCGCAGTTCATCCGTATGTAATCCGCAAAATGCGGATTAAAAAAAAAAGCCTAGGTAAAACAGGATGACGACACAACTTATTCCCGGTCGTCGCCTAGCAACACTTCCGCAAATCCGCAAACTGCGGTTGACACACGGAGGTGTACCCGCATTTTCCACGGGCCCATTGACTTCTATGGGCATGTCCGCATCGAATTTGCGGGCCGTAATAAGACATGTCCTGAGTTTCTGCGGCACGGATTTGCGGACATGCGGGGACCCGTGAAAACACGGATAGTGTGTATGGGCCCATAGAAATGAATGGGTCTGCAATTCTCCCGTGGATTTGCGGGGGAATTGTGGACGCAAAAACACGTTCGTGTGCATGGGGCCTTAGTTTCGGGTTCCTAGATGGGTACCCATGCTCCAGTGGAATGGCCTCTGAGGCCCCCAGACCTCAACTAACTTATTTTTTTTAATTTTGGGGGCACTTGAAGGCCATTGTGTACCAGGAAAAGATACCAAATATAAATCAATGAAAGAAATACATGAAAAAAAAAATGCAACGACGCGCATAACGGCAGGCAAGTGGACGCAAATCTAGGTTAACATATGGCCGAGTGCCGTGTAATCGGAGCTCTTAAAGGGAATTGTTCAGCAGTTTTTAGGCCTCAACACTGATGACAGGAAGAAATAGGGGATGGGAAGCACATTTTAGATTTACCTTTTTCTCAGTCATGCAACTTGCATGACCGAAAAGCCAACGTTACATTCCCCCCGGCATGGTGGTCGCAAGTGACACTCAGAGTGACGGCTCTCATGGCCAATCAGGACTTGCACATCAAGTCCCGTCTCAGTGACTCTTGCGATCAGTGCCCCGGGGGAATTAAACATAATTTTATTGGTCACGACAAAAAAGGTACTTTTAAAATGCCCTCCCCTATATCGCTCTGTGAGCAGTATTGAGATCTCAAACCTGCTGACAGTTTCCCTTTAAAAACCTCCATACATACGGAGTCCTGTGGAACGTGCCACCGTTTTTCTTTTCATTCAAAAAAATCCTACTGAAATTGGCGGCATATGGAGGTACAGTAGAGACCTGACGCACCACTATGGGGGTCCTTTGACATATACAGACATACGTAGTCACGTACACAGATACATACACGCTTGTAGCGCCTACAGTACGCCAGTTTGCAACAAAAGCGTCCCATATCAGACCACCACAGTGCCATCTGATTTACCGACTGCACTTTGACCTCCGCTAGCAGGAAGTGAATTTGTGTGACCACAGAAATAGGGCACTGTATTTATTGTAGCTTTTTACGTGGCGTGGCGGCACCGTCTAGGCATTGCAATATATCACTGAAGCATTAATTCATTATAGATGCAGCCTCCAAACACACACACTAATAGATAGCATTAATGGGATACTAACCTAATGCATAATAAAAACTTATTTTTCATATAAACTCTCTGTTATCAGCCATTTAGGCTGGCTGAGGTGATCTTCAATGAGACGGATAAGGAAGAAAGTACAAAAAAAACTCTGTCTACAAACAAAAAATGCCCAGTTCTAAACCCCAAAAATACATTGACATAATTAAATCAGCTTTGCTGTGCGCGTCAGGTTCAGTGCTATATACTTTTGACTGCTAGAGGGCGCTCTTTCTTGTGTAACGTTATTTCCGGCTGCATGTTAGTAGATTTCGGCAGCTTCCGTATCCATTCGGCGGTTTCCGGCCACTGCCGCAGATTTTCGACTGTCTCCGTTAGTTGTCGGCAATTTCCGTAAGATCTCGGCTGAGGCCGGCTGCTTTCGGGTGTATTCGCCAAGATTCGGCTATCTCCGGCGGCCTCCCCGGTAACGGTCGCTGTGAGTTTAAATGAGCCGGAGCCGCCCGTCTGACGTCTTGAGAGTAGCCGATAGGGAGAGAGGTCCCGACAGCGGGAGAGAACGCGGGAGGCCGGAGAATGACGGTGCTGCAAGAACCCGTCCAGGTAATTGGCGGCCCGGCTGATCCGGATACTACACATCCAGGCTTGAGGCCTAGTGATGGGCACAGGGAGATGGGGAAGGAGCTGGAGACGGGAACCTTTCCAGTGACAACAGGGGATGATGAGCATGGACGTCTGTAGGCGAAGATGACAGGAGAATTACCATATTACCGGGTATAAGGGGGAGGGAGCTGGAGGACTGGCCTGGTATACTGGTGTACATGACAGGAGTGGACCTCACGCTACAGGAGACCAGTAATGATATATAGAGGATGAAGAATACGTCCTCCCCCTTCCAGTACGCTGGTTTTGATGGTAAATCTCCAAATTTGTGCGGTTTGTACCGTTAAAATCACCGGATACGGAATTTACATTTGTGGCCCCTTTTAACGGGTGTGGGGCTTCTAAGACCGATGACTTGTTAGGCGCTGTTCACTCCACGTCAGTGTTTCCGTTGCTCTGCCCCATCAGAGGAGCAGAATAGCGAAAATACCGGAAGCGCAGATTCCGTTGCCTGACGGGACCGTTGGGTTTCCGTCATTGGGTCCATTGTTTTACTGGAAAGAATCGCACGGCACGCTGCGCTGTTTTTTTTTCTTCAATATTTTAGACCGGATCTGTGACAGAGGCCCCAAATGGAGCTTCCTATGCAGATGTTAACAGGTTTTTGCAGGGGGGCTATTCTTTAGCTAAAGTCTGGTAACGGGAGGGAGCAATCTGTATCAACTGGCGTCTTGTAACGGGAAGGTTTGTACAGTGGCGCCTTGTTTCGGAATGGCTTGTGCGACGCGTCTCGTTACGGGATGGCTTGTGCGACTGGCGTCTCGTTACGGGATGGCTTGTGCGACTGGCGTCTCGTTACGGGATGGCTTGTGCGACTGGCGTCTCGTTACGGGATGGCTTGTGCGACTGGCGTCTCGTTACGGGATGGCTTGTGCGACTGGCGTCTCGTTACGGGATGGCTTGTGCGACTGGCGTCTCGTTACGGGATGGCTTGTGAGACTGGCGTCTCGTGACGGGATGGCTTGTGCGACTGGCGTCTCGTGACGGGATGGCTTGTGCGACTGGCGTCTCGTTACGGGATGGCTTGTGCGACTGGCGTCTCGTTACGGGATGGCTTGTGCGACTGGCGTCTCGTTACGGGATGGCTTGTGCGACTGGCGTCTCGTTACGGGATGGCTTGTGCGACTGGCGTCTCGTTACGGGATGGCTTGTGCGACTGGCGTCTCGTTACGGGATGGCTTGTGCGACTGGCGTCTCGTTACGGGATGGCTTGTGCGACTGGCGTCTCGTTACGGGATGGCTTGTGCGACTGGCGTCTCGTTACGGGATGGCTTGTGCGACTGGCGTCTCGTTACGGGATGGCTTGTGCGACTGCCGTCTCGTTACGGGATGGCTTGTGCGACTGGCGTCTCGTTACGGGATGGCTTGTGCGACTGGCGTCTCGTTACGGGATGGCTTGTGCGACTGCCGTCTCGTTACGGGATGGCTTGTGCGACTGCCGTCTCGTTACGGGATGGCTTGTGCGACTGCCGTCTCGTTACGGGATGGCTTGTATAGTGGCGCCTTGTTTCGGAATGACTTGTACGACTGGCGTCTTGTAACGGGAAGGTTTGTACAGTGGCGCCTTGTTTCGGAATGGCTTGTGTGGCTGGCGTCTCGTTACGGGATGGCTTGTGCGGCTGGCGTCTTGTTACGGGATGGCTTGTGCGACTTGAGGCAGGATGGTTCGCGTGACAGGCGCCTTGTCACGGAGGGAGCTCCATTCTATGGCTAAAACTGATACCAGAAAAGGCAAACTGACGCCTTGTTACTGTGTTGTTCTGCGACTGTCATTTAGGTGGAGACTTGTGTGATTGGCGCCTTATGAGGTGGGTATCTGTGGCTCGCTCTCCCAACTTATGAACTCCTCAAAACTAGGAAGTGAAGTGCATCATGTATAATGAAGGCTATATACACTTTTTTGAAAGTTTGTTTTTTTATATATATATTTTTTTTATATATATAATAAAAAGGTCAATTGGTGCAACTTTATAATTAGTTTTTTTTGTTGTTTTTTTAAGTCTTTACTTTTTGAGATACAGCTGCTCTGTATTCTCTATACAGAGCATCTGTATCGTTTGATCAATTCTGTACCGTCAGGCCCGCGGGACTGACGAGTTCAGTGAAATTGAGTCAAAAACTTGCAGCACCCGCTGACACTGAATCCATCAGGTCCGCGGTACTGACGGATTCAGGTCTTAGCGAACTATACAGCTGCTCTGTATAGAGAATACAGAGCAGATGTATCTCAAAAAGTAAAAATAATTTTTAATAAAAGCTGATTATAAAGTTGCACCAGACGCACCGATGAACGAGTAAACGCAATCTGCTCCTTTATGCAGCATTAAAAATCGTCTTTGTTGGCAGTACGTCTGTGTAAATAGGGAGACGCGCTGCTTACACGATGAACATGTATGGGGACGAGCGTTCGAAGTAACAAGCGCTAGTCCCTATACATAAGAAATCATTGCTGTGTGTGTGAAAGGAGCAAACGAGCGCCCATCAACGAACTGTCTTGTTGATCGGCGCTCGTTTATAGGGCCCAGGTCGGGCCGTGAAATAGGACCCGGAGTCCAGTTTTAGGTTCGGCAGTAGTTTGTCCAGTCCGTCCAAAAATTGGCACTAGTACGTGAAATATGATCAGACTTTCGCATGTGCGGCAATGCAAGCGTTCATTTTTGCTGTTTTTTGTGTTTTTTTCATTATGATTTGAAAGGATTCCCATTGGCACAAATCACTGTAGTAGAAAATCCCAGCACTCATGTCATTACAGCATAAACATTCAATTATTAAAGGGGTATTCCCAAAATTGACATTTATCACCTAACCGCTGGATAGGTGTCTGTCCGCTAGGACCGCACGATCACTAGACCGTGGGTCTCAAGTCCCCACTTCCTCATCACTGCACAATTGCGTTGAGGAAAACATTGAATGTCGCGGCGGTCGAGAATGCCCGGTGCCGCTCCATTCAAATTCTATAGAACTGAAGACTGACGAGCACCGCTCTCGCCTATTTCTGTCAGTCTCATAGACATTGAATTGAGTGGAGCATGAAATCTCCTTCGCTCAATTCAATCTCAAGTGGGGCAGTGATGAGGAACGAGGAGGCTCAGGACCTCCGATCTAGTGTTCGGTGGGGGTCACAGTAGTTGGGACCCCATCAATAAGACGCTTATCTCCTATCCTATCAATTCTACCAATAGCCTTTAGAGGGTTATTCCAGCTTTGGCTATCTTCCACTGGTAGGAAACTCTAATGTACCTCTCTCATGTGCACCATTCACATCAATGGAACTGTGTCACACACGCATGATATGGCCCCTTTGAAATGAATGGACGCCACCTCTAAATGAGAGCTGTGTGGGAGTTTTCATTTTGGTTAAATCTATGGGCCCCTTACCAAGCTCCATGGTTCCTTCATTTTGGGAAATGGTGGGGGTCCCAGTTCCGACTCCTGGCATGTCTTCTGACAATGACCCTTTGCAAGATAACTAAAGATGGGCATTCCCTTTAAACGATATTGAAATGCTCATGTGATTGTGTAGACTTTGTTTATGGCTAGCAGGTATTATAGCTAGATCTATAGCAGGAGAGCGAAGGCTTGGAGTAAATGGATTAGAACTGACCAGGACAATCTAAATGTGGAAGAGTGGGAAGGATCCGGAGGACCCTGGCAGTAATAGAAGAGCCGTTTGGTTTGGGCAGTGAAGGAACAAAATTTCACATGGATGCGAAGATTGTGGTATTGGTCGGTAACGGAAAAGTCAGTTGGATGTGGTCCATAACGATGGGGATGGATAGGGAAATGCTGTAGAGTTGGCGCATGTACCCCAGGGCCTGATTCCAATAATACAATAGTGAGTGCTCTTTGAATGGGACCTGTCGCCCCTATGAAATAAACCCTGAGCAGTATAGTGATCATTTTAAGTACATCTATTTTAAGTCTATCCATTTGTTGCTTAGACTTCCGTGCCCTTTCGGGTTCCCTGCGGGCTCTCATGGATAACTTATTATACCAGCGGGTGCTTAATGTGCCAGGTCTTTTTTTCTAACTGCACCTCCAGGTGGAGAGTTGAACCGTTGTGCATGGTCCCTGTTCATATTAGTATATAGGGGGTGCAGATGATACCAATCGAGCATGATCAGATGTTTCCATTTCTCCCATACACTAGAAGGGTACGGCCCGATGTAGCAGCGCCCGCATGCTGTTGACACCCTGCTCATTTGCAGTGACCAATGAAAGCTTGATTTTGCTGGTAATTCCTGGCAAAAGCATGCTCCTACTGGCTACCAAAAGTGAGCCGGGTTTCTGCCGCATGTCGACACCGGTACGTGGGACTGTACCCTAAGGGTATGTTCACACATGTAAGAATTGTTGCAAAATTTTGACTAAAAATGAGTTCAAGACATGTGAATGGGGCAGTTTCTGCAGCATGTGCATGGATTTCGGCATGCTCCGTTCAGCTTAATGGGACAGTTGCAGAAACTTGTGCGTCGAATCTCCCACATGTGAGCAACCATGACCCCTTTTCTCCGCATCAGTGGGGTCTTATCAGCCGGAACACCCAAGCAAACATTTATGGCTGCCACACTTCCTATATACTGCCGCAGGAGTCCGCAACCTTCGGCACTCCAGCTGGTGTAAAACTACAACTTCCAGCATGCCCTGACAGACGCAGGCTGCCAGGGGTTGTAGTTTCACAAAAGCTGGAGTGCCGAAGGTTGCTGACCCCTGCATTACAGTATATATGACCGGGGTGAATCTGTAATGCACTGTAGACCAGTTTCATGCAGTAATGATGGATTCTGGTAATAACTGTGTGACTCATTGGAGTTTACATTTCTGAATGCATTCTTGACATAATCCCATTCATACAATAATTTGTATGTTTTCCTTTTAAATCCAGTTTTAAATTTATTTTCCTTGAAGTGTTCTCAAGCAACAAACAACATGATGTGAGTGTGTGTGTAATAATCTTTATATAGCGCTCATGAAAAGCTGAGCAAATTATGACCCAGTTCACATTAGCGCTAAAAAACTCATTCTCCATACTGGAAGCTGCGACTTTCTCCTAGTGTCCTTTATGGAGGATGAAATGTAGAACTGTGCCATTCGCTAGCCTTAAAATAATGCCATAGTCAGGGATGGCTGGGACACTCCGCTGGTCCTCGTTTTTGGAAGAGTAGGCAGTGAGGTTTAGGAGAATCCCTCCCTGGCATCACAGTGTGCTATAAGCAGTTCTGGTTGGCACAGTGATTCATTCACGTTGGACTAGCCTGGCCAAGTGGGGGCATCATATTGAACAGTCGTTTTTGATGTGAGTATAGTAAGTGCGTTGGTAAAAATGTAAAGAGGTTGTCCCAATTGCCCGCCGCAGTCTTGCCTATGGAGAGATTTTTTTGAAGTTTGAGACACCCCCTCCGATGGACCAGCGCTGATAACGTCAGACTCTGTGACCCCCATCTGAGCTCTAGTCCTTACATTCTGGCCACAGAAAGCGCTTAGTCATGACGTATTACATATGTTTTTTGCAGTGAAAGGGTTAAAGATTGCTACGTACAGATTCATTATATTTGACCATCTAAGGCTATGTTCACACGGAGTATTTTGCAGGAGGAATATCTGCCTCAAAATTCCGTTTGGAAGTTTGAGGCAGATTTTCCTCTCCCTGCACGCCGATTTTCGCACCGTTTTTCGCCCGCGGCCATTGAGCGCCGCGGGCATAAAACCCAGCAAAATATGCTTTCTCTGCCTCCCATTGAAGTCAATGGGAGGTCAGAGGCGGAAACGCTCGAAGATAGGGCATGTCGCTTCTTTTTCCCGCGAGGCAGTTTTACTGCTCGCGGGAAAAAGACGCCGACGCCACCCATTGAAATCAATGGGAGGCGTTTTCGGGCCGTTTTTGCCGAGTTTTGCGACGCGGTTTCCGCGTCAAAAAACTCGGCAAAATACTCCGTGTGAACGTAGCCTGAGAGAGGTCCAGATTTAACTATGTCTGTTCTGGTGACACATTTGCTTTAAAAAAAAAAATGCCCAGGCAGATTTTTATTTGTCTTCCCCCAGAACACACAACGAGGGTATAAGAACTATATTGGGGGCAACTTGGTTAGATAATTCCAGTGCACATTGTATGACGATCATAATTTTTTTTTGTCTTGACCTTCCAATTAACTAATAATAAAACCTTTTTATTTTTGTATTCCTATTGTATCTGAAATCTCAATAGTAATTTATTAAGAAATAAATAACTGCAGCAATGTAAACAGTCTAGCCATGCAGGTTAAGACCAGCTTGTTATATTTATTGATTGTATATATTTTTCAATGACAATTTTTCCCTAAAGGTTTTGAGTATATAATATTTACTCTGTATAGGCGTCTTATGTTGTATAAACTGTTCCTCTTTCTCTCCCGCACATCCAGGCTGCTATATGGCAAGCACTGAATCACTACGCATACCGAGATGCCGTATTCTTGGCAGAGCGACTTTATGCAGAAGGTATGTGATGTAATCTTTATACACTGTAGTGCCCATACAATCAAGTGGCAGAGAAAAGAGTGTATTAAAGGGTAACTAAACTTTTTAAAAACTTTTGACATGTCAGAAGTTATGATCAGTGGGGGTCAGAGCACTGAAAAGCCGAGCGATCGCTAAAACGAAGCGGCAGAGGCGCTCGGATGAGCGCTGTGCTGCTTTGTTTCTAATCGGCTTTTCACAGAAAGCCGAGCGACCGATGTACGAACTCATAGACTTTCCGTTGAGCCCGTACACGGCTCCGAGGAAAGCCGAGAAAAGCTGATCAAAAAGGAAGCGGCCATGCGCTCACTCGAGCGTTTCTGACGATTTAGTTTTAGCGATTGGTGGGGGAGTCAGTGCTCAGACCCCCACCGATCAAAACTTCTGACATGTCACTATGACATGTCGAAAGTTTTTAAAAAGTTTAGTTACCATTTAATCTCTCACCCAACAAGATGAAGATTAGCAAAAGTTTATTGTTTGCTGTATGTCCAGACACTATTAGTAGAGGACTGCACATTTGGAATCCACTGCTAGAACCCAGGCAGGGTTAAAGGGGTTAATTTTGGGCAGCATCTGCTGTCCAGTGGCTGTTCTCTCCAAAAATTTGCCGATTATGTGGGGTTATTGCTACCGGCGATCAGCCCGGAAACAGTTGTTTACCACGATGTCACATGGATCTACCTACCCGTACCATTCGCTAGTCAGCATTGTAGAAGGGAGAAGTTACTCCTATATACCAAAGACAAAAGGAGAGTGGAGAAGAGGACTGCGGAGTCTATGGTGCTTGTTCCCATATCTCCCATTGACTTGAATGGCAGAATCGCCTTTCTCCTCTTGACTTTTGCCTTGAGTTTTGATGGCGGCTTTATTAGTTTAGCTGTAACTTATACTGGTGCTTCTGTACAGGTATGAAAGTGGGGGGTTTGTGTGCTGTAGGTATGTTGTATTCTGTGGTCCAGAGAAGGCTGGAGCATGTTCCTTGAATATTGTCTGAATATGTTCTCTTTCCTACAGTGCATTCAGAAGAGGCGTTATTTCTCCTAGCCACATGTTATTACCGCTCAGGGAAAGCGTATAAGGCTTACCGGCTCCTGAAAACCCACAGCTGTACCACCCCACAATGTAAATATCTTCTCGCAAAATGCTGCATGGACCTTAGCAAGTGAGTCTTTCACCTCTTGATTACATGTGTTTGTATTATTTGCCCCGATCCTTTGTCCTCCAGGAGGTTTGCAACGCTTGTAGTGTATGGCAGCCATCTATGGTTACACCCCTGACCCCAAGGGGCAAATAATATACATATCTTCCTGGTTGGAGCGTTCACGGTGAAATTAATTGTATGGCCATTTAAAGGAGCGCACAGAAAAAAACTATACTGTTATGCCTAGTGCGGAGCTCGAGGGAGCAGTGCATGACATCGAGCTTATCTGTGTCATACTCAGGCCTTCAACTACACACAACGCAATGTATCAGGCTTTCCTGGAGTGTTCCTTTAAGGTCTGCAGTGCGGGATGTTATTGAGCAGAACACGTTGAATGGTTTTCTGTCCAAATCTTAGGTGTACCCCAAGTTAAGTGGTGCTAGAGGTGTCTGAGCTGCTGATATTCCCCTCTTCACCACTGTCTCCACCAAACTAACATGCTTGTCCAGCCGTGTATGCATGCAAGTCCTCATTCAGATGGCGCAATGACGTGTGACCGAGATCTATCATGCTGTTAGCTCGGGACATTAGACCGGCGGTTGGGCCAGCACTTGCAGACATTAAACGGCCGCTAAGATGTAATCGTGTTACGGCCGTACAGAGAATGCCTCAATTGCGGTATTGACCACAACTATTATTTTACCTTATTTTAAATTATGACAAACCGTAAAGTACCATAAAGACAAATTTGCTATTCGCGTTGCCTGCCAAGTTGCTCTATGCCACGTTTAGAGGTCTGAATCTTTTGACCTGTTCATCACCATTTCTTCCCTTGCAGACTGGCTGAGGGTGAACAGATCCTGTCTGGTGGGGTTCTGAATAAACAAAAGAGCCAGGAAGAGATCGTTACAGAGTTTGGAGACTCTGCCTGCTTTACACTGTCGCTGCTCGGCCATGTATATTGGTAAGCGGTTGCTGCTGTCACGTCTGTAAAGTTTATTTCTGGAAAAATAACACTAGGATGCAAGAGCAGGCGTCTTTTGACAAGAATTGTTTAGGCCGTGTTCCCACAGGTCGTATAGGCTGCGTAAAACTAAGCAGCGTATACGACCTGGAAACCGCTGCGGCCAAAAAACCTTTCGAATAGCATTTCAAGCCGAATGCAGCGCTAGAAAAAAAAAAAGTTCATACTTACCCCGGCCGTAGTCATGGTGATCCGTCCCTCTGCTGACGTGCAGTCCAGCCTCCTGGGATGACGCTGCAATCTGTGATTGGCTGCGGCAGTCACATGGTACGAAACGTTATCCCAGGGGGCCGACGTGGAAGAACAACTGAAAAAAAGAATAGTTATGACAATGCCTGGGTTGTAAAGAGGCTCTGTCACCAGATTTTGCAACCCCTATCTGCTATTGCAGCAGATAGGCGCTGCAATGTAGATTACAGCAACGTTTTTATTTTAAAAAAACGAGCATTTTTGGCCAAGTTATGATCATTTTTGTAGTTATGCAAATGAGGCTTGCAAAAGTCCAAGTGGGTGTGTTTAAAAGTAAAAGTCCAAGTGGGCGTGTATTAGGTGCGTACATCGGGGCGTTTTTAATACTTTCACTAGCTGGGCGCTCTGATGAGAAGTAACATCCTCTTCTCTTCAGAACGCCCAGCTTGTGACAGTGCAGATCTGTGACGTCACTCACAGGTCCTGCATCGTGACGGCCACATCGGCACCAGAGGCTACAGTTGATTCTGCAGCAGCATCAGCGTTTGCAGGTAAGATCGACTTACCTGCAAACGCTGATGCTGCTGCAGAATCAACTGTAGCCTCTGGTGCCGATGTGGCCGTCACGATGCAGGACCTGTGAGTGACGTCACAGATCTGCACTGTCACAAGCTGGGCGTTCTGAAGAGAAGAGGATGTTACTTCTCTTCACAGCGCCCAGCTAGTAAAAGTATTAAAAACGCCCCGATGTACGCACATAATACACGCCCACTTGGACTTTTACTTTTAAACACACCCACTTGGACTTTTGCAAGCCTCATTTGCATAATTACAAAAATGGTCATAACTTGGCCAAAAATGCTCGTTTTTTAAAAATAAAAACGTTACTGTAATCTACATTGCAGCGCCTATCTGCTGCAATAGCAGATAGGGGTTGCAAAATCTGGTGACAGAGCCTCTTAAGTATAAGCTTTTTTTTTTTTTTTTTTTTTTTATAATTTTTTGGGGAGTTGTCATTTTTGAGGTCAAATTGCTGCGATTCCACCACAATAGTTGCAAAACTTGGCTATTTGTTGCGGGTTTTACATCCCTACTGAATTCAATGGGTAAATCCTGCAACAAAGAACGCAGCATAAATTGACATGCTGCGGATTTAAAATCCGCACCGCAGGTCAATTTATGAACTTTTTCGCTGCGTTTTATTTCCGCAGTGTGGGCAGGAGATTTTGTGATCTCATTCACTTTGCTGTTCCTGTAAATGCTGCGGAATTTCTGCACAGAATTCCATTGAAGAAATTCCCCAGAGTTTACGCTACTTGGGAACCCGGACTTATAAGGGGCCAGAAGGTGGAGCACACCTCTCCTTGTTCCCATAATTAGCACTTTTGGGAGCATTTACTAGTTCAGTTGTACGAAGGCATTTTACAGGTTCTATCCTCCTCCTCTATAGACATTACGTCCAGCATCACACAGTTTTGATGCCGTTTTTTGAGCCAAACACTAGAGTGGACCAAAAAGAAAGAAGAAAAGCGATCCATCAGTCATTGCTTTCTACATTATAGGCAATATTGGGCTGCAAGCATTTAATTCCCTTGCAGCGTCACTACAGGATTAATGAAGCATTACACCGTTGCCATTGCAATTCATAGGCAGGGTCCTCGAGAAAGAGAGACGCAAATGATTAATCTGGGTTTCATATGAGTATTTGCAACACTTAATTGTACCGATAATCTCTTTGCAGCAAAACAGATCGATTGGCCAAAGGATCCGAATGTTACCAAAAGAGCCTTAGTCTAAATCCTTTCTTGTGGTCCCCTTTTGAAGCGTTATGTGAAATAGGTATGCGCTGCTTGGTTGTTACATTTGTCATAGATTTCGAGGTTACTGCACATTCTAGGACATTGTGCTGAATCGATATTCACAGGTCATACTGGCCTTGACAAAACCTTTGCATTTCTTATTGTTTCTGTTTTTCGGACATGTCACTGCAGCCATTGAAATTCTACTCTCTCATGCTTTTTTCTTTTTCCTTCTTTGATGTGAATTCTAGGTGAAAAACCAGACCCCGAGCAGACCTTCAAACTGACCTCCCTCCAGAACTTTAGTAGTTGCCTGCCTAACACTTGCACATTAATGGTTAACAACCACAATGTTCTATCCCACAGGCAAGCTGACACAGTATTAATGGAGACGCCGCAAGACACTATAGTAAGTGTGTATATAGATCTATACCTAAAATGCTCACCTTTTAAGAGGTTTGTTTTATGTGCATGTTCTATCCTCCTCCGTTATTTAGATATCGGTGCCGTTATAATTGGAGACCGATATGTAAATAACACCCTGAGCTGTCAATGGGCATATAAATTGCATAGGGGCATGTTACTTATCGCTGTGACACTGTCCAATCAGCTACGGACCTTGTCACACCGGCTTCCTTCAATGTCTGATGAGAGCTGGAGGGAGGAAAGCGCTTCGCTGCTGCCACGGAACAGAAGAGGAGGAGGGGAAGAAGAATGTGAGTTCTTCTTCTGTTCTGTGGCGGCGGGAGTATCTTTGGCAGCGGCGTCGGAGCTGTGCGCGCACGCTCCCACTCTTCTGCTCTCGGTAGACAGGGACGACAAGACTGATCTCGCCGACGACACTCCCGCCGCCATGGAACCGAAGAAGAAGAATTTACATTCTTCTCCTCTTGTGTTCCGTGGCGGCACACGCTCTCCTCTCTACAGATCATGCTAGGCAGTGAAGGAAGCCGCAGTGACACTGTCCGTAGCGGATTGGACAGTGTCACAACGATACGTTACACGGCCCCATGCCATTTACACGCCCCATTGACCATTCAGGGGATTATTTACATATCGGGCACCAAATATAACGCCACCGATATCTAAATAACGGAGGAGGATGGAAAAGAAAATTAAAGCGAGACCAGGTTTGTGCAGCTCTGCCTATTACATGGAGCACTGAGCTGAACATGTCTGAGCAGGCGAAAGGTTCTCCTTAACTGACTACGTCTGAGTGAAATGTTCCAAATTTATTAAGAGACGCACAGGAGAATCTGGGGCAGTCCTAAAGACAGAAAATGAAATCGCTACAATTTGCGCCATTTTCTGTCTTGCTGGCTCCTCCTGCTTAAATCTGAACACTTTTCTTGCCACTTTTCAAAAGTGGAACGAGGAGTGAAAAGTCACAAATTGCAATGTAAGTATGGCGGGCGCCAAAATGCAACTTTTTTTTTTTTTTACGCCAGAAAAGCAGCATAAAGACTATTTATCAATTCCCCCTTTGTGTTTCAATCCCTCGCCGTTTTCAAGATTCGTTAGCGGCCAATAAATGGGAACCATCTTATTCACATCCAATGGCTGAAAACCTGTTGAATGTACTACAGCTGTTTCCAGTCTCGGCAATCCTCTGTGAGCTAAACAGTCTGGACATTTTACCTACATTCTGCCAATGCATTTCGTTTCCAGACGTGATCTATTTGTAATAAACTCATTTGTGAGCAGAAATCAGTCCGGACAGGTTTTCAGCTTCTGTATGTAAAGAAGATTCATCCCATTGACTAAAAGCAAAGCGAAATATGGAAACCGGTGAAGAATTGCAACATAAGGTATTAGTTAGTTGCATAACTTTTGATTATACAATTATTAAAGGGATTGCGCCAGCGAGACAAACCCTCGTGCCAATGAACCACCTCCTTGTACTCTGGAGAACTTGCACGTTTTCCTTGCTGCGATGTGAATGGTGTGTTCCCATTCAAGTGAATGGATGACCATTTAATACATGACTGCCCTGACCCTTCCAGAGCTAGAACCACCAGCAATAATGTGGCATATGGACAGACATTGTCCTGATCACCTAGAAAAGGGTTTTCCAGTTTCCTGTAAATCCCAAATAGGTTAACCTAAATTTCTCATCCTAAAATAAAAAAATGTAAAGGTCTTGTGTGATTATTAAAATGAACTACATACTAATAATCATCCTTATTTCTATCTCTTGTAGGAACTAAATAGATTAAATCTGGAATCATCCAATGTAAAATACTCCTTTAACTCGGACTCCTCAATGTCCTACATAGACCCTGCTGTTATCTCCCCTGACTCCTTACCCTTGGGGACAGGACCCTCGATCTTGGTGAAACAGGCTCAGAACAAACCAAAGAGTGGGCGCAGCCTGTTAGGTGGGCCAGCAGCATTGAGCCCGCTCACACCCAGGTAATAATTAGAATTTTTTTCACTGTAAAACATCCCACGGTTTCTGCTAAAATTCAAGATGGTTTTTAGCTTGGTTTTTTTTCCCCTCCTTTCTGTTGACTTTTTACATTTTAATTTTTTCCCAGTTTTGGAATTTTGCCACTAGAAACCCCTAGCCCATGTGATGGGTCATATATACAAACGTATAATTCCTCCTGCGTCCTTGATGTGCCATCTTC
Organism: Rhinoderma darwinii; assembly: GCF_050947455.1. NCBI lineage: Eukaryota > Metazoa > Chordata > Amphibia > Anura > Rhinodermatidae > Rhinoderma > Rhinoderma darwinii. Next base: position 14,341,815 of record NC_134699.1, on the reverse strand, counting down.
TGGAACCCCTGCTAAAAAGGTCTGTAAATGCTGCATTAATGCTGGTATATCATGTCATGTTTGTTCTGTTAGTTTAAGGCTGAGTTCACACTTGCGTTATATAATCCGTTACTCTGATCCGTTTTTAGATCAGAATAATGGATAAAAACGGACCCGTTAAAATTCCCATTGAAATCCATGGGCTTTTTAATTTCATCCGTTTGTGTCTGTTATGTTAGTCGTCCGTTTTTTTTTTTACTGCGTAAGGCCCTGTTCACATCTGCGTTCAGGTTTCCAATGTTCTGCTCCGTCACAGGCTCTGTTGAACAACTGAGACAACCAGCGAGCAACGGAACTCATTACCGTTGCGTTATTGTTTCTAGTATTTTTGGCAGAATCTGCGACGAAGGTCCCTGACGGAGCCTCCAAAGCAGGTGTGAACAGTCCCATAAAAGTGCATAATGCAGGACTTGTTTCTCCGTTCAAACAAACGGATGTCTAACGGATAGATTGTTTTTATCATTGGTGCCAATGTAATCCGTTTGCATCCGTTATTTTGATACCATCCGTTAATAAATAACGGATGATATTAAAACGGATAGGGGAACGCAAATGTGAACATGGCCTTCTGCTCAGTACTACCTTGTTATTGCTTCTCAACAGTCTGTCGCCCGAATCAGCCAACCAGGAACAAAGTCAGTGTTTTCACAGAGCGGCAACAGCCGGGACATGAATCCTGTGCTTCTCGCACAGACTCAGGGCTCCGGACCTCAGACTAGGTATAAATATTAACTCCTTAATCCCCGGAGCAGGACTTTATTAACCACTTTACTTGTTAAATAGCTCTTCACGTTTTTATCCTATTTTTCTATATATTTAGAGTGTAACTAAAAACAAAGTTACGCTTCGCTCAATGGTTGTTTTTTTTTCTGGAGGGTCTTGAGATCTCCTGCTGTGCTTTTTTTCGGCTGACGCTGCATGACAACCAAGCAACATGAACAAACATAGGGAATGCTCCAACTGCACTGTCAACTGATGGAGTATTCCCTATACATTCCTCAATATGAAACTGCTGTTTGGTTGTCATGGCCAGCAGGGGCTGACGCTGCAGTCTAGCAGAGGACAGTGGGAAATATTTCAAATGGCCGTATTCGGGTGAGTAAAACTTTTTGGGGTAATATTTGCAGTACCTGGGTATGGACTAAAACTAAATTTCCAGCTTTGGGCTGGTTTTTGAGAGCATCAATTATTTTTGCAGAAATTGTTTTAGATTGATAGTGCAATATATATTTATTTGTGGTAGTTATTTTCTCTATATAACATGCATTGGTTCGGTTGCATTTCATCTGTGTATATAAATCGAAATGGCTGCTCCTGAATATTCATAAGGGGTGCTGCTTCTGCCCAGCCCTCTTAGCCTCTTCCTCCTGCATGCTGATAGATAATCGGCCCGGCTTATCACATTGTCTCGTACAACGCAGAGTATTCACTAAAGCTGTAGCCTTCAGACTCATTCAGAGAAAGTCAAACCCCTTGGACTCGTTCACTGTAATTGAATCCTTTGGAGGATATATTGTTATCTGGTATTGATTGGAACTCCATAATAAGTGACAGATGCTCTTTAACATTAGCCCGAAGTCTAAGGCCTCATTTACACGAGCGTGTGCGTTTTGCGCGCGCAAAAGGCACTTGACAGCTCCGTGTGTCATCCGTGTATGATGTGCGGCTGCGTGATTTTCGCGCAGCCGCCATCATAGAGATGATTCTAGCCGACGTCAGTCACTGTCCATGGTGCTGAAAGAGTTAACTGATCGGCAGTAACTCTTTCAGCACCCTCGACAGTGCATTCCGATCACCATATCGAGTAACCTGTTGGAAAAAAAAAAAGAGGTTCGTACTTACCGAGAACTTCCCGGCCGTTGCCTTGGTGACGCGCCTCTCTTGACATCTGGCCCCACCTCCCTGGATGACGCGGCAGTCCATGTGACCGCTGCAGCCTGTGCTTGGCTTGTGATTGGCTGCAGCTGTCACTTGGACTGAATTGTCATCCCGGGAGGTCAGACTGGAGGAAGAAGCCGGGAGTTCTCGGTAAGTCAGAACTTTTTTTTTTTTTTTACACGTTCACGTATATTGGAATCGGAATTCACTGTCCAGGGTGCTGAACCAGTTTAACTCTTTCAGCACCCTGCACAGTGACTGTCTCCTGCCGGGTTCGGCCGAACCCGGTAAAGTTCGGTTCGCTCATGTCTAAGACACTCCGTTCGGATGTTTGTAAACAGAAAAGCACGTGGTGCTTTTCTGTTTACATTCAGTTTGACAGCTCTTGCGCGAATCACGCAGTTCGCACGGAAGTGCTTCCGTGCGACCTTCGTGGTTTTCACGCACCCATTGACTTCAATGGGTGCGTGATGCGCGAAAAACTCACGATTATAGAACATGTCGTGAGTTTTACGCAACGCACTCGAGTCTGCACTGCCCCATAGAGTAATATAGGTGCATACGACACGCGTGAAAAGCACGCGCGTCGCACGCGCGTATATTACGCTCGTGTAAATGAGGCCTAAATGTTTATATGACAATCGTGTTCTATTTTTATTTTTTATAGCACTACACCTCAGGTACTGAGCCCAACTATAGCTGCCCCCCCTAACGCATTACCACGTCGAAGTTCCCGACTTTTCACCAGCGACAGCTCCACCACCAAGGTAGGCCTTTGCAGCGGTGCTTTTTAAAATCTATATGGCATTTGTGTATGGAAAATATAAACCCACGTTTGAAACTAAGGAGAGGCATTTAGACTTTTATTATGCAGTCTATACATTTGCTAGGAATTATGGCTCTTACTAGTCACTGAATGACTGATCGCCGTGTGGTAAATTATATGAGCGCTCTAAACCACAGATCTGATTTGTCAAGTGACCTAGAAGGAAAAAGTTAATTTAAAAGGGTTGTCCATTCATAAGAAATTGATGGCCTATCCTCAGGATCGGCCATCAATATTTGACTGGTGGGGGACCGACTCTTGGGACACCTTCCAATCATCTGTTTTAAAGGGGTGCTTGTACGAGCGCTGCTTCCCCCTTCATTAGTGTCATTGCTCATGCTGTAAATCGCCGACACACTGATAGTGGTGGCTCACAGTATTACAGCCTTCTCCTCTTGAAGTGAACCAGATTAAGCTGTAATATTGTGAACCGCCCCTACGAGTTTGTCGGCGATTTACAGTACGAGGAGCAGTGACCATATTAAAGGGGAAGCTGCAATCGTAGTGCCGTGGACCCTTCAAAACAGCCCCAGCAGTAGGGGTGCCGATAGTCTGACCCCCCCCCCCCCCCCCACCTATCAGATGTTGATGGCCTATCCTGAGGATCAATTTCTTCTAACTAGACAACCCCTTTTAAGTATTGGTCGTGATGGTTCTGGGATCATAAACCATGAAATTCTAACACGTCACTCTTATTTGAAGGCCTCTGCTCGACACATAAGCTAAAATAGATCAAATACGTATTACAGCCTAACTCCACTTGTAAAACCATAAAATACATTGCAGTATATTGTGATGTGTTTTCAACTCAAGTCCTCCATTTTGCCTGTCCTGATGCCGCCTTCTTCTTCACTGTAAGTGACATCTTGTATCTCGCTAACAATACGGTCTATTCATGTGATAGACACAATAGCTGTAGTCAACGGCTATTATTCTATGCGTCCCAATGGATCCATAGTACAGAACGGGAAGTAGCAAGATAGCTAGCCCTCTATGCCAACTCCTGATCGTAAGGGCAGGAACAATCTTAGAAAAGTTGACTTGGCCGTCTTCATGCAAAATCGTTCGATGGGAAGGGAATGGTTGTGTAAAAAGCTACAAGTAATAGTAAAACTGCCTGTTGTATTTTTCCTCTTACAGGAGAACAGTAAAAAACTAAAAATGAAATTTCCACCCAAAATACCAAATCGTAAAAACAAAAGCAAAGCCAATAAAGGTGGTGTTACACAGGCCAACGAGAGCTTGGACATTTGCAAGCTCGATTCCTCAATCCTCTCTGAGGGCAAAATCTCCAGTCCTCAAATCCAAGCACTGACTATACAAAAGGCAGCAGCAGGTGAGCGATTGTCTCCTACACTTTCCTGTGTTACAAGGTAATCTCGCTATGGTGTCAAGAAATCCAGATTGTTATATCCTTGACCCTGGACCAGCAAAGTTTACTTGAAGGAAAATGTTACAAAAAAGCTCTTTTTATGGGAGAAATGCAAGGATGTGGTGATCCCAATTTTTACATTTGGGATATTCCAAAACTGAATGATTCTTGGGATGTCTGAGACAAATAAGAGGACCTGAGTTGGTAAGGCTCTGTTCACACTTTGTTTGAGCCTGCCATCGAATGTATAGCACAGATAGAAGGCTGCAACTTATGCAAATTTCTAGGCATACAGTGGCATATGTCACCCATAGGATTCCCCATAAAAAAAGAAAAATGAATACTGCGGTGTGTGTGTGTGTGTGTGTATGTATGTGTATATATATATATATATATATATGCGTGTGTTTGTAGTGAAATAGAAGCTATTCTTAAACATACCATCCCGGAGTTATGCCAAGAGGTCACCCATTTGGCTTGCATTGGGTGAATGGAGCCTTATAGATCCGTTTGCCCAACATAGATCACAAACGAAGTGTGAACGTAGCCTCAAGCTAGCCATAAGCATGGGATCAACGTCGTCCGAAATGGCCGATTTTTACAATTTCAGCCGACCATCGCTTGCAAAATTAATGACTGCAGTTATGGTGAACATTTGATCTGCCAGGCTGGTAAATTTCAGCCAAAATTACAAGTGTATGGCGTGATCCAGTCAATTCGGGCGATCGGCAAGTTTACTGTGTAATGTTTCTGATGGGTTTGTTGGTAAGAACCATCCCACGGACGATTGATCAGCCGCATTCTGGCAGATCATTTCTTTGTGTATGGCCATCTTAAGTGGGATGCTATTTGGGGTCAGTTGTGGGGTATACCTGGAGTTTTTTTATCTAGGATAAGACACTGCAGAAACAGGTTTTTGTTTCTTGTCTCTTGATTCATTCTGTTTTCCTAGAAGGTTTAATGAGCCTCTTGAGGGACATGGGAAAAGGCTACGTAGCTTTGTGCTCCTATAACTGCAAAGAAGCCATCAACATCTTGAGCCACCTCCCTTCCCATCACTACAACACAGGTTGGGTACTTTGTCAAATTGGCAGAGCCTATTTTGAGTTGGCAGAATATTTACAGGTAAGAAACAAAGTTTCTTCTCTCACACAATTGTATAGAATTGCTTTTCCCAGATTCAGCCAGACCCTGACTGTGCATTGCGGGACCTTCCAGAAAGATTAGCTGCCCTACGAAGAGATTCCCTGTTAGGCTTCACCCTCATCCCATGTGATTTCTGCCCACGTATGTCTGTCTTGGACTGCAACCAAGCTCCATTATCGAAAATACTTTAGCATTGTGATGTTTCCCTCCCCTGAAATAGAGGATACGATTGCTCCTCTTCAGAATACATTTTATTGTATCGTGGTTCATCCAAGATTGCAAACCACATCCCGAAATCCTTTGCACCCTCCGAGCAAGTGAGACGCATAGACCAGGGCTCAGTGGAGTCTCAGCTGTTACCTATGTGGTTGGCTAAAAATCCGAGCATGACAAGTAAAACTGAGTAAAACCCTTGCCACTTTGAAGGTAGCATCAGAGCAAATAAGGTTAGTGCCGAGGATCTGCAGAATCCAAGCAAGGACTAGTGGAGAGAAGGTCGTGCACGTGGCTCTCCATTCTATTCAATAGGAGTTATGGAAACAGACGAGCGAGCGCTGCTCGACTGTTTTCGTTACAACCAAACAGAACTAAGGCAGCCGCCCTCTCTTCATACAACAGAATGGAGGGAGCACCCCTCTTTCCACTAGCCCCTGCCTGGTTTCTGCAGTGGTCACCGCACCATGCGAAACGAGGATCGGAAGACCCACCCCCCCGTTCTCGATATAGGTGCAGGTCCCAGACATTAATGGCTGTGGATATGCCATAAATGTCTAAGTTGGGAAAACCCCTTTAAGCTCTACATTTTTATGAATGAGATTCGTATATTTGGTGACTTCTATGTAACTGATGAATAACTTCCCTATATTGAAGTCTTGGATCTTAAATAACCTTTGAATTTAGGGTTTAGATTTGTTTTATCATATAGTAACTAAGCACTGGGATTTCTGTTTGTACAGGCAGAGCGAGTGTTTTCTGAGGTGCGCAGAATTGAAAACTATCGTGTTGAAGGCATGGAAATTTACTCCACCACACTGTGGCATTTACAGAAGGACGTAGCGCTGTCAGTACTTTCCAAGGACCTCACAGATATGGACAAGAATTCACCAGAGGTAAAAGTGGTTGTGGATTTATATTACAGCTGTGTGAAAGCAGAAGCCAAGCGCCCTGCCTAGACTGCTGACAAAACTCCCAAAGACTTTAATGGGTAACAATCTACACCGGTTTTTCCCTATCACCGCTCCCCTTTGTTGGAGATGTGGCTCGGAGAATGGTACCCTCCTCCACACCTTTTTGGTCCTGCTCTCTACTTAGGTTATTTTGGTAGGGTGTTAAGAGGGTGATCCACGAGGTTACAGACACTGGCCTTTGGACCCAGCTTTTTTTTCCTCCTCCATCACTGCGACTTCCCTGTTGATGCAATACAAACGCTCACTGCTTCACTTCTTAGTGATGACCGCTCGCCATTGCATCCCATTAAAGGGAATGTGTCGCTAGAATTATTTTTTTTTTAGTTAAACAGTTAGTATATACATGATTAGACATTGTTCTCATTTTTTCACAAGTCAGGAAATATTATAAATTAGATTCTAATTTATAACACTTCCATGTGCTGCTCACTAGAGGGAGCAATTCCCAAAATTGCAGCATTGGCATTTGGTAAAGCAACCTCATTGCTTTATGCTGCAAAATTGGAGAAGACACACTTGCTCTAGTGTCCTCACACAATCCCCCCTCCTTTATCCTGGCTAGTGCCAGGAGAAAGGAGGGGGTTGAATGTTCAAACCTCCTACACTGTGTGCCACCATTTTTTGAGCGAATGCACAGTGTAGTAGGCTTAGATACAGTGGTAATCACACAGTAAAACACAAACATAACTTACCTGCTCCTGCCGCCGCTGCTCCCTCCGCTCCTAGTCCTTGCTTCTGACCACATGTCCGGAAGCCGCTACTGGAAGTAGTCATCTTACTGTCCGGCCGCGGCTTCCGGTCCACAAGAAAATGGCGCCGGATGTCGCTCGGCCGAAGGCCTTCCTTTTGGTCTGTGTGGGAGCGGCGCATGCCCTGTTCCCACACAGACGGCGTACGCTATAGTGAATGGAACGGCTCCCGTTCGCATTCTCTATGGGGCTGTATGTGCCGTTAATCGACACATACAGAGATGGAAAAAAAAAATGGCAGCCCCCATAGAGAAGTAAAAGTAAGAAAAAAGTAAAACACAAACACATGCTCTACAGGATAATGTTTCTTCACCAAGAATATTGCCTTCATATTTTTTTCTTCATTTGTATACTTTGCATTCCTCCTGCTATGTAAAATGGACCTTTTAGGTCATGAAAAAAAAAAAAGGGGGGAACCAAACTTTTTGAAAAACTTTTGAAATGTCATCGTAACATGTGGAAGTTTTGATTGTTGGGTGTCCGAGCACTGAGACCCCCACCTATCACTAAAATGTAGTGGCAGAAGCGCTCTGGTGATCACTGTGCCGCTTCGTTTCGAAGGAAATCCCATACGCTGCTCCGAGAAAAGCCGAACAGAAAGGAACCATGTAGCGAACCACGTGCGCAGCCTACTCTCTCCTCCTGTCATTTGTGGCTGCGTTATTTTTTTTAAATCCGATATTTCTTAAAGTTTTTAGAACAAAGCAAACTTGTGGACGTGTTTAAAGGGGAATCTGTCACTTAGTTCATGCTGCCCTCTCTGAGACAAAGTGACAGACTCGCTGATTTTAACGATATGAAATGTAAACTGATCTGTAAAAAAAAAAACTTTTTGGTGAATTTACATACTATGATTCACACGAGCGTATTTTACGTCTGGGTTACGGACGATAAAACAATGGCCGTCACATGGTCCAATGTAATTCAATGGGGCTATTCAGACCTGCGTTTGTTTTTTTTAGTGTCCGCTGCGTGAAATTTACTGCAGGTCCTACTTTTGTGCGTTTTTGCGCACCGCACAGCCATTGAAGTCAATGGTTGCGTGAAAACAACGGACAGCACACGGACATCATCAGTTTTGTTTTTTTTTTAGTTATTTTTGCTGAAGTTAAAAACGCATGACGCGCGCATAAGAAAATGCAGACGCGTACCGTACACTGGTGCCACACGGAACTGCAACGCAAGAAAAATGCTGCATTTTTTTACGCTCGCAAAATGGAAACACAGTATTTACACGCATGCTATGTGGTCCAGTGCGCTCATGAGTTGCGGGCTCCACCTGCCGCTGAGTGACCGCTTTCATTGAGCAGCCGTCGGTCAGGGGGAGTCCACAGCTGATGAATACGTCAGACTTGAGGTCTTCTTACACGGGCCAATTATCAGGCAAACGAGCGTTCACAACGCTCATTCCAGATCATTGCCCTGTGTATAAACAGGCCAACGATCACCCGATCAACAAGCAAACCCTCGTTCATCAGCTGGTTGTATCGTTTTTGCAGCAGGAAAATATAATTATCGGCAGCAGACCTTCCTGTGTAAACGGAGATGTGCTGCCGATGAGATAGAAATGTATGAGGACGAGCGATCGTAGTAATGTCTGCACCTTGTGAAAGGAGCAAACGAGCGCCGATCAACTAGCTGTCTCGTAAGCGGACCCTTAGTGTTTAAATCGGCGCGGCCGTCATTGTTCGATGCTTCTTTCGGAGAGCGAGACAGATTCAGGTGCAACAGTGGTCGCCGGACCCATCAGGGGTGCAGAACCCCCACCCATTATTATGGCAGATCTTTCGGATATGACACGAATGTTGTTTCTCGGAATACCCTTTTAAGCACACACTGACCTGACTGACGTCCATTAATTTACATCATTTGGATAAGACTATTCAGCGTTTGTGATACCTGTAGTACAAGTGTCCATATTCTGATGGGAATTGGTTTGGTTTTCCTAAATATCTTACAAGATTTGTCTTTTTTAGGCTTGGTGCGCTGCTGGGAACTGTTTCAGTCTGCAAAGGGAGCACGATATTGCCATTAAGTTTTTCCAGCGGGCTATTCAAGTGGATCCTGGCTATGCATATGCTTTCACGCTCTTGGGCCACGAATTTGTACTAACAGAGGAATTGGACAAAGCACTTGCTTGCTTCAGAAATGCCATCCGTGTCAACCCCAGGCACTACAACGCATGGTGAGATACATGGTATTCAATTACCGTCATGTTAACGATTCTGTAACACTATGGGCACACCATTAGGCTGGATTCACACGAGCACGTTACGTCCGTAATGGACGGAACGTATTTCGGCCGCATGTTCCGGACCAAACACACTGCAGGGAGCCGGACTCCTAGCATCATAGTTATGTACGACGCTAGGAGTCCCTGCCTCCCTGTGGAACTACTGTCCCGTACTAAAAACATGATTAGAGTACGGGACAGTTGTCCCGCAGCGAGGCAGGGACTCCTAGCGTTGTACATAACTATGATGCTAGGAGCCCGGCTCCCTGCAGTGTGTTCGGTCCGGGACTTGCGGCCGAAATACGTTCCGTCCATTACGGACGTAACATGCTCGTGTGAATCCAGCCTTTTAGCCGGTATTCCATCTCTATAGGTGGTCACCGGTTTACAAACTATTTAACACTTAGATTCTTTTCTTTCCTCATTGCCTCAGGTATGGTCTTGGAATGATTTACTACAAGCAAGAGAAATTTAGCTTGGCAGAGATGCATTTTCAGAAAGCACTAGATATCAACCCTCAAAGTTCAGTATTGCTGTGCCATATAGGAGTGGTGAGTGTTTTTGTTCCAGTCAATAGTGAGTCATCTGGTCTTCATTCGCACCAAAATTAAACCAGAATGTAAGTTCACGGTCGTAGGATTCGTTGAAATCAGATGTACTATTTTATATATTATTCTTATAGGTTCAGCACGCACTCAAAAAATCAGATAAGGCTTTGGATACTCTGAACAAAGCTATTTCCATAGATCCTAAAAACCCACTATGCAAATTCCACCGAGCCTCAATTTTGTTTGCCAATGAGAAATATAAGGTACGAAACGATGATGACGTCTGATGTTTATATATGGCTATCCGTGCCAATTACAATGTTCCTTTTTTTGTTTGTTTCTAAATTTTATTTATTTTTTTAATTTTATTTTTTTATATTTAATAGTCTGCACTACAAGAGCTGGAGGAGTTAAAACAGATAGTTCCCAAGGAATCCCTAGTTTACTTTTTAATAGGAAAGGTAAGAGATTGAAGCGCAACAAAAATGGCTTCATCCGAAATTCAGAATTCCTGTTTAGTTTAAAGGGAACCTGTCAGCGGGAACACGCTGCCTTAACCATGGGCAACATGAAATAGCGACAGGTGCAGAATACAGGGGTTTTCCGTAAATAAAGCTTAAAGGGAATCTGTCAGTTTTGAGGGAAGGGGGAGGACAATGTAACGCTACCTCTTGTCTCGGTCATGCAACTTGCGTGAACGAGAAATCCATGTTGAATTCCTGATACCATGGTCGCAAGTGCCACTGAGGCGGGCACTTTATGTGGAAGTGCTCCTGGCTTCTCACTGCCCTACCCCCCTGCTTTGAGTGACTGCGCTAGTGGTCTCCTGATTGGGTGCTAGAGCCGTCACTCAGAGCAGAGAGGGGCACTTGCGACCACCGGTGCGTGACCAAGACAAAAAGTAGAACTACAATGCCCTCCTCCCCTATATTACCCTGTCAGCAGTTTTGAGGCATCAAAACGGCTGACCTATTCCCTAATAATCACTATATAATAAAAAGTTGCGCTGCTTTGTAATATACTTTGTTTTAATTTCTCAACATTTTCAACATCTCTGCTTGCTTTCATTGAATGAGGACATTCCTGTTTTTATATCCAAAATTGTAATATATATTTCGGTAAGCTGAGAGGTTGATAAAATTGTATCCAGTCTAGACAATCCTAGATTACGATGTACATCAGCAGCACAAATACCTCCTATTTTCCTTTAAAGGCTTTGTACACTTTTGACACTATCAGTGTGGTGCAACTTCCTAAATACATTTTATTAAAAATAATTTTTGCTTTTTTGAGATACAGCTGCTTTGTATCCTCTCTAAAGAGCAGCTGTATCGTTCGCCAAGACCTGAATCCGTCAGATCTGCGGAACCGTCGGGTTCAATGACAGCGGGTCCTGCGTGTCTGACACCTGTAATCTATCACGTCTAGGTTATGAACTTAGATGTGATTGTTAACAGCTCGATCGACACGCAGGGCCCGCGGACCTGACAGATACGGGATTCCTCGCTAGATACAGCTGCTCTGTATACAGAATCCAAAGCAGCTGTATCTCAAAAAGTAAAAATTATTTTAAATCTTATTTAGGAAGTTGCACCAATCGTACTGATGTGCAATTTTATTTTTAAAGAAAAATGTGTAATGTGTACAGAGCCTTTAAAGTTTGCTACCGGCAGCTGTGAAAATGTATTTGTTCTGTATGTTTTTTTTCCTTTTTGTTTTTTTCTAACCCCTGGATGTTCCCTTTCGCTGAAAGCCAAGAGATCTTGAAAATGTAAGGAATTGAAATACAAAGTGTATTAGAAAGTTGTATAATTTTTCATTACACAATGATGGAGCTTTAGTTGCATGAAACCAGAAACCCACTTTATATAGAATGCCTAAGAAGAGCACACTAGTTGGGACCCCATGCACACGACCGTGCCCGTAATTACGGGCATGGACGGCAGCGGACAGTCGTCCGCATTAACGGACTGTGCTCCCATTATAAAGTATGGGTGCACGGTCTGTAAATTAAAAAAAAAAATAGGACATGTCCCATTTTTTACATAAGGTTTCTACTGCACGGACACCTTCCCGTAAATATATGGAAAGGTGTCCGTCGGCCATAGAAATAAACGGGTCCGTAATTACGAGCCGTGATTATGGTCCGTAATTACGGACGAAATCTACGGTCGTGTGCATGGGGCCTTAGTCGTCACTTTTATTCATAAACTTATGACATCGCCCATTCTATTCTATCCTCTTCCACAGGTGTATAAGAAACTTGGTCAGACACACTTAGCCCTCATGAACTTTTCATGGGCCATGGACTTGGATCCCAAAGGAGCTAATAACCAGATCAAAGAGGCCATAGATAAGCGTTACCTGCCAGATGATGAAGAGACTGTGACACAAGAGGAACAAATCGGTGAGTGCTACCCATATGAAACGGGTAAGATTGGGCAAACGAGCGTTCACATAACACTTGTTCGCGATTATGTCCCTGTATAAACAGTCCCGATCAGCCGATGAACCAGCAAACGCTCGTTCATCGGTTGATCGTATTGTTTGTGCAGCACAAAATTGTATTGTATAGCCCACTGAAATGCTTCAGCACGAGCAAACCGTAAGAGTATTTTTTGTTTTTTTTTAAAGGGGTTGTCCAGGTTGGGGGCAGTTTTTTGGGGCTCTTTATTATATACTGATCACCTATTTTACAGGATAGGTCATCAGTATATGATTGAGGGTCCAACACCTGTACCCAGCACCGATCAGCTGCCTCCGGGCGACGGAATCTATGCAGTGGTCAGTGCCGGAATCAGATGGCTCCAACCACTGTGTAGTGGCTGTACTGCAGCTCGGAGCAGAGCCAGTAACCCAGCACGGCCGCTATACAGTGGTACGAGCCTTCTGCTTCCAGCACCAACCACTGCATAGCTTCTGGAACCTGGAGGAAACCGGAGCAGCTGATCGGTGTGGGGTCCAGGTGTCGGACCCCCACTGATCATACACTGATGACCTATCCTGTCAATAGGTCATCAGTATAAAAAAAAAAAGTCCCGAACCTGGACAACCCCTTTAACTGCTTCAGCCCTATTAGATATATGTAAATGGATGGTTCAAATTGGAAAATTTGAGTACTCCGTTCTAGAGGTGGGGTCCCCGGTAATCAAACATTTATCACCTGATCGTAACTTAAAAGTTATGGTAGGATTGTTCAAATAGCAACTAGATAATGATAGATCATATGCTTTATGTAATGTCTAGGTTGAGGCGGAAGGGAAAGCCTTCGCTTTAAATGTTTCAGATTCTTTTATTTATTTTTATTTTCTTAAAAGATTTGTTATCTGCGACCTGCAGATGGAGCTCTGTCTGTAAAACAAAGGTGACCGATTGTATTTCAAATGTAAGCTGTATTTTATCTTTATTGCCAGGTTATTTAAAGAGAAACATTCAAGGCTTTTAATATTTTACTAAAAGCCTACCGTACTCGCTCTCAAATCAGAAGCCGTCAGCTTGAGCTGGCATCATTCTCATGATAATTAACACACGTCTTCTTTTTGTTGCTTTCAAGTGGGAACCGATGAGTCGCAAGAGAGCAGCATGACGGATGCAGATGACACACAATTGCACGCAGCCGAGAGTGATGAGTTTTAAACCAGCCCTCGCTCCCCACCGGACATGTGGCGCTGTGGTGTCTGACTGTTATTTTACTCCGCACCACCCCAGCCTCACCCTTGCCTTCTCAGACGCCTTTCATGGGCCGCCATTTTGTATCATCATCATTGCCTCTGTCATCATCATCATCCTCATCATCAGCCATTCCTCCCCCCACTCCTGATTTTAAAGTCCTGCAGAGAATTAAAGACAATATGTGGGTAGCACTCCGCTGGCTTCCTGGGCTTTTTTTATTTTTTTTCCGGCTGCCAATTGGGTGCGCAGTGCAGAGGTTGACACCCGTGCGTCGCCTGTTCACACCCAAGAAGACGATTAACAACAAGGGAGCACAAGACTCGCCTCGAACAGTAAAAGCCTTCTAAACGAAAACCTTCAAATTGCAAAATTCCTCTTTCCACCTTTCCTGAGAAGAGATCGGAGAAGCCTTGACTGCGTGGATAACATTTATTCAGCATATTGTTCGAAAGAGATGAGGCGGTGGCATCATCATGTGATCCTGGCACACCCACAGAGAACCTGTCAACCATTCCCGTACAAAGCCTGTCGCCCACCCCCCTTTACTTGTGATACTTTTTTTTTTTTTTTAAACCATACTCCCCCCCCCCCACCCCCCCCTCCACCCTTTTTAAACTGATGACTAAACCTTTGACTAAATACATCTCCGCCTGTAATATTCAATTACACAATGTTTTCAAAATTAAGTATTGCGCCAAGATGACCCGAATGAATATGTTGCAAGTGCAGAATTCCTATAAAGCAGATACGTGAAGAGTGAAAGCCATAATCTTCCAAACGTGCGCCCGGTTGTTGCTCTGCTTCGTCTGAATAATCATGGTTGCGAGCGTGCTTGTGGGTAATGAAGAGGGCCATATCTCATGTTCGGTAAGAAACAAGGGATTTCACGGTTTGCCATGTTGATCTCCCCCGTGTTCCTAGTGAAATCGCTATCATTGGATATGGCTTTCTCGAGTGGATCATGTCATTTATTTCACAAAGGGCATGTTTTTGAAAACTTGCAGATTTGCATTCATTCAAACCATCCCTCTACTATACAGCGTGCAAAATTTTCTTTGCCACTTCTCCTAATTTTCTTGCTTTTACAGAAGGTTCTGTCTGCCCATCGCGTTTCCATGAAATCAAGCCGCCATATTACATTTTATGGTTCTGGTTTTCTGTAGGAGAGTTGTCACCGTCCCCTCTCTCTGCTCAGGTTTCCTGTCCCAATTCTCCAGGCCCATCCAGTCTTCATTATCTTGCATTCAGGGACTTCACTTGGAATCAGGAGGCTAAAAAAAGGTCCCTCTGAAATTGCTGGCATAATGTCTAATGGATCATAGGCCTGTCACTGCCAGCCGATGGACAGTTGCTCTGGTCTCTGGTGGAGCCGGGTCCCTTTTTATTGTGTGGATGTGACTTTATTGTCTTTTTATTTCCCAACCCCCCTCCTTTTTTTTATTTTTATTTTGGGAAGTGTACAGTGTTCCATTATTTGGGTCAGGAGGTTCCTGTTTAATATATTTTGCGAATCATTTAAGGATGTGAAAAATAAAAACTTCTTTTAAAAATGTCACCGGGAAAGTTAATGGATTGTCACAATGGGAGTGCGACATGCAGGTTGCGATCTAAGCTGCAATATAGCCACAGAAAGAAATGCAAGAGATGGATCCAGCGCCAAGACAAGGAAAGTGTTTAAAAAGGAAGCTCTGTTCCAATTTTATTCCATAAATGTATTTAAAGTGAGAAAAATATATTCCAGGTACAAAAGTGCGTATAGGCGGTGCTTACGCGTTTCGGACGACTGCAGCAGCCTTATTCATGGCTTGTCCGAAACGCGTAAGCCCTGCCTATACCCACTTTTGTACCTGGAATATATTTTTCTCACTTTAAATACATTTATGGAATAAAATTGGAACAGAGCTTCCTTTTTAAACACTTTCCTTGTCTTGGCGCTGGATCCACCTCTTGCTTTTGTCTCCGTTCCTATGCCGTGTGCCGACACGGCGATCCGAGCGCAGCCAGCGGTGTGAATCTGCTTAAGGTGAGCTGGAGGATTTCTCCTACAAACATTTTTTTGCAATATAGCCAGTTCTAATCGGCTGTAATGGTTACTATTCTGAGATTTGAGCCCTAATATAGAATTCAACAATGAAAACTTGACTTCAAAGAGGATTGACCTATTTTTCTAGCATTCAGTGTGGACATGAATTAGAGTTGCATTTTATTGTATCCAGTATGAATTCTGCATTAACCAACACTCGCCAGTCTATATGTAAAGAATTCAATACCTCGGCATGTATCTAGCAGCTTATTAATGCATTATTACAATTACATTGGGTTGTAGCAAGGTTAAAGTTTGGCATTTCCCCTTTTTTTGGATCTCTCTCCTCTCAAATGACTACATTATTTTGTGGAAATATTAGTTAGAATTTTTCCTGTCCTGCGTCCTCCTCCACAGCATCCCCGTTGTTCTGTATAATCCTCCACCTGTTCTTTATTACAAGATGATACTGCTACAGGTAGGTTCTGAGTGACTGCTACAGGTAAGACGGAAGCGGCCCACCACTACACAATCTACATTGCAAGACCGCGATCGGATGTTTGTATTGCGGCCACAAGACCCTGGCATGGTGTAAATTACTGTTCTTGCTCCTTTTTGAGAAGCGGATAATAGATCTTGCAGACGGGCAGTGTACATTAATTGAAAAGCAAATAATTCTGTAGCCAAGTTGGCCCTCTCAAATGATCTGATAGTACCTGCTGCATGTAGCGGCGTCGTTTCCATCACAAAAAGTGTCGGCATATTGCTAGGTTATGCCATAATTGTCTGATCCGTGTGCATTCAACCTCGTTGGTTTCACCTGAATAGAGCTGTGCTGCAGTTTCTGCCACAGCCGGGTGTCCAGGAGGTAAAGGGGCCGCAATGCTAAACAAGTACAGCAAATCCTAAATTTTCGGGATCGGATGTTAGACCCTCACTGATCGGAAAGTGATGGCATATCCTTGCAACAAAAATTTGCAGACAGTCCCTGCTCTGGGCCTTATTTATCCAAACTGTCTAACGGAAAAACTGTCCAAATGTCCATAGCGACCGTTCAGGGCTCCACTTTTATTTTTTGCAATGTGATCAGTTGCTATGGCCAAGAAGGGCCCTCAATGTCATTGACCACAGTAAGTGCAGATGAATCACCACATTTTTTATTTTATTTTTGTCTTAATGTCCTGAAATTAAAGGTTCTGTCTAGTACCAGATAATAAACAATTTATTCACAAATTTCTAAGAGGAACAACTGAGGAACAGCATTTTTTTTCTTCCCGTGGTGGCGTCTAGCTGCTTGCAGGAAAAAAAAGCTGCATGTGCTTTCTCGCCTCTGACACCCCCCCCCATTGAAATCAATGGGAGGCAGAGCAAGCATACATCGCTGAGGTTGTTTTTGCCCATGACCCTCAATGGCTGTGGGCAAAAAAAATGCTGCGCAAGACGTGGCAAGAAAGTGCAGGCGGGTAAAAATCTTCCTCAAAACTCCTGAAGGAATATTGAGGCAGATTTTTTTTCTGCTTGCAAATTCCTCCGTGTGAACTAGGTCTTACGGTGACAGTGATGTGACAACCAATAAAGCCATTATCATAGATCTCAAAAAAGTCATCAGTCACTACACATCTGCCTTGTATGCAGCATTGTGGGGATCGGGGAATGTATTTTTTGCATAACTTGAGACATTTCCTTCTCAGGACTTAAGGAAAGCTCGATGACGACCTCTGGGGGAACTGCAGTGGTGGTGGTTTATCACCCAGCTGGACAGTATATTTGGAATACATGGATGGGTGCTTCAGCTTCGCCTGCTTAGTGGTTTCTTGAATCTCCAAATGAGGTAACGTAAATGATCTGTTGATAGGGACCTACAAACCTATTATAGGGGGTTCCTTGTTTTGGACAATCTCTACTTCTTAGAAGGGTCCCTTGACAATAAACCCCAGCGATCAGCTTTTATTTGTAGGGAAACCTGGCAATAAGTGTTTACTTTCCTTGCAGCGCCACCACAGGGGAAATGAAGCATTACACAATTGCCATTCTAATCCATGGTGTGTGTATGTGTATGTGTGTGTATATATATATATATATATATATATATATATAAAATGAAGGGCAGGACAGCTCCTCCAGAGCGAGATACACTTTGGAACCATTCTTTGGCCAAGAGATGAAGATCCTGAACAGAGAACAACCCCCCCCCCCCCCTCTATTAACTCTGAATTCCTTAATAGAGTATATGAAAACTCATTCTCTTAAATGGACAAATCCTTTAAGGAGTTGGTCATATTGCACACATCAATATACAAGGAAATTAGTTGGTCCAAAAAAGACATGCTGGGGATTGAGGGCAATTTGACAAAGCTGTGGTTAGCATAGTGTGGAGGCTTCTGTGACTATCACAAGTGGTGGCTAAAGCCTCTATTACACCGGCCGATTTTGGCCCGTGCAGAGAGCGCCGATCAACGAGACCATTGATCAGCGCTCATTTGCTCCTGCATGGAGCTATAGATGGGGATGAGCGGTCGTTACTCCGATCGCTTGTCCCCATACATTATTATCATGTCGGCAGCGCGTCTCCCTGTTTACACAGAAAGATGTGATGATAATATTCAACTTTTTTAAAACGATACGACCAGCAGATGATCCAGCGTTTCCTCGTTCATCTGCTGATCGTTCCCCTGTTTACACAGGACAATTATTGGCAACGAACGTTATATGAACACTCGTCTGCCTGATAATCGTCCAGTATAAAACCCCCTTTACATGTGAAGTCTTCCTGTAAGCAGCCATGCTGTTTCTCTATCGTCCGTGGCCTGTGAAAATGATAATTATTACAGTACTGGTCGGGTCTAGCTGCTGCTTGTATTGTGTCTATGACAAAGAGATGTAGGCCCAGCTTTGTGTTCGTGCAGTTGGCAGGCCATTCCACTGTCCTTTCCTGAGGACCTGGTATGGTTGTATAGCGCCACAATTCCAGATAGACGTTCACATTGTAGGTAGTGCAAGCACCAGGCCTTGTCGTACAGTGGATGCAATTCTTGTAAGTTGTAAACATTAGTGTATCTACTGAGCGATCTTCTCCTGTACAGGTAGTCAGACATCCAATTGTTAGTAAAGTTGTGCATCTAATCATACATTTCCCTTATATTTTTTGTAAGAGATAATGTGAACAGATCACAGAAAAAGGGAAGGAACTAAAAAAAACAATGTAAAATGAAATGTCAATGCTTGAATGAGCCCTTAAAAATAACTTTAAATCCTGTTCATAAGATTATATATGTATCACTATATATTTTTGTGTATATAAGTGTAATGTATTAACAATACTAAATACCTTCAATGCTCAGATGATATTACTATCTCAGTAGGCACTATTATGCCACCTTGTGGTAGGAGACCGTTAGTACACATGAATGTAATCCAGAGATAAATTACTTGAATGATGATGTGCAATGGTTTTCCTATTTTTATCACAAAAATTCAATAATGTGTATACAATAAAGCATCGGTGCACAACCTGCAATTCTGTGTCCCCGACCTATAAGGACATAGACAGGCAGGCTTGTCTGTGTCCCAATGGCTCAGAAAGACAGCTGCATCCTTCCAATGTAGAGAACCATTCCATCGCTGGACGGCATCTATGTTCTCTCTTCCCTGCACTGATCATAGATATCAATGCAGGTATCTTTCTTATCAGAGAGAAGCGCCGCGGCACGGGAACAGAAACCGGTAAGTACTAATAGTGCACTGGGTGGCTGACACTAGTGAGGGGATATTGTTTGGCTGGCTCTGCTATGGAGACACTGTGTGGCTGACACTACAGGGGAGCACAGAGTAGCGAGGACATTTTTATTTTTATTTTTTTTAAATGCAGTGTGTTTGGCGCAACTTCCTAAATAAATGTTATTAAAAAATATTTTTACTTTCTGAGATGCAGCTACTTTGTACCCTGTATACTGAGCAACTGTATTTTGCACGGAATCCTGGATCTGTCAGGTCTGTGGTACTGGTGGCTTTAGTGTCAGCAGGTCCTGCCTGTCGGATCAGGATCGCGCTGTTACCGATCATATCTAAGTTAGGAACACGCTGAGACATGCAAAACCTGCTGTCACTGAACCGGTCAGTCTCGCGGACCAGATGGATTCAGGTCTCAGCGCTAGATACAGCTGCTCTGTATACAGAATATAAAGCAGCTGTATCTCGAAAAGTAAAAATATTTTTTAATTAAATGTATTTAGTAAGTTGCATCTATCACACTCATGCATCGGGGCCCAATGTCACTTTAAAAGCGGCTTAGTCTATAAGATTGCATGTAAGGGTGGGTTGTTAGAAAGACATAAGGGGGTGCTCTATCCTGAGGTATTTGAGAGCAAGGGGCCCATATACTGTTCTTGCACAGGGGCCCTTTGCTGTCTGTATGTCTCTGATCTTGGATGAAGCAACTAGAACCTGTGCAATATCTTTTTGTCCTGACATGAGACGGTGGGCCAAGGCTGTTAGCCCCATCACAAATAGTACAGTATATATATGAGCAAAGCTCTTATTTAAGAGAGACCTCTGGAGTTGTATGTTGCTTGCTTGATCTGCTGGCTGCGTTTCCTTCCGTCACATTAAAATGTAAATTATGTGGATACAACATTACATGACCCTGGATGCAGAAATGGCAACCAGAATAAAAACATCCAAGACCAATTGTTTACAGATAGATTCAAATAAATTTCTTCTTGCTAAGTTTATTTCGGAGTAATGTTCAGACCTTGTAGTATTACATAGCTCCCCTTCAAATTAATAAGTGACCCTATAATACATGGTTGCCCAGAGGAGGCTAAAAGCATAGTGCCCTAATAAGACAACCACATGAGCGATCACCGAAAAGAAAGCCACGTTATCCCATGTGAAATACAGATACAGCGCCCCCAATAGGATGCAGCCATAGTTAAAGGCCTCAAAACTGCTGACCGTAGTCACAAGTGCCACTTTCTAAACTGTGACCGCTCTAGTGGCCAATCAGGATATCGCTTGAGCCGTCACACACAACAGAGGGGCATCCCTGGCATCATATAGTAATGAGAGCCAAGGAGTACTTTCACCTCAAGTGCCCGCTTCACTGTCACTTGCGACCACAACGCCGGTGAGAAACCTCAATTTCCCCATCATGCAACTTGCATAACGGAGATAAAAGGTATAGTTACAATGCCCTCCGCCATCCCTATATCGCAGTGGTTTTGAGTGTTTAAAATTGTTGATAGATTCCCTTTAAAGGCTATGTACGCCTTTTGAAAGTGTTTTTTTTTGTTTGTTTTTTTTATAAAAATGTGTATCGGTGTCTTTTAAGGGTTTTTCCAGTCCCTAAGCCATTCTAGGACATCAATAGCTGATTGTTCGGGGTCCAACGGCCGGGACCCCTGCCAATCAGCTGTTTTGAAGGGGGCCGCAGCGCTCATACAATTCCAGCCCTTCATTCCGGTCACTGTTTGAACTGTAAATCGCAACACAGCAGTAGCGGTGGTTCACAGTATGACAACCTTCTCCCAGTCCCTTCAATGGGAGAAGGATGTAATACTGTGAACCGCCGCGGTGTAGGGCCAGAATCATGCGAGCGCTACGGCGCCTTCAAAACAGCTGATCGGCGGGGGTCCCGGCAGTCGGACCCCGAGCGATCAGCTATCGATGGCCAATCCTGAGGATAGGCCATCAAGTTTTAGGGACTGGAAAACCCCTTTATTGCAACTTTATATTTACTTTTTATTTAAAATTTATTTTTATTTTTTGAAATACAGCTGCTTTATATTCTGTATACAGAGCAGCTGTATCTTGCACTGAGACCTGAATCCGTCAGGTCAGCGGGACTGACCGGTTCAATGTCAGCGGGTCCTGCTTATCTCTGACACGCAGGATCCATCTGTTCTCGATCACATCTAAGTTATGAACTTAGATGTGATCGGTAACCGTCCTATATACAGGCTACAAAGCAGCTATATCCGAAAAAGTTTAAATAATTTTTAATAAAATGTAAAAAAAAATGTGCAACAAACACAATGATACACATTTTTATTTGAGAAAAAGGAACGTTTTTAAGTGTACATAGTCTTTAAACACTTGCCTCTACCACACGCGCACCTTCCTCTAGCTCGAGTTTACCGTGAGCTGCCAATCAGCCACCATTCTCCATACTACGGCAAATGTGGAGTCTGCAAGTGTTTCATTTCAGGAAAGTGTGAAAGTGCCAGCACCCCGGGACATTCCTACTGAATTCAGCCAGTTTGAGAGGTAAACCCAGTTTGACAAAGCTCGACAGGCCCCCCCCCCCCCCCACAGTATACAGTGCATACATTTATACAATATATTGTGCATGAATACCCATACGTACAATATCCAATAACTTAACGTAAGATCCTGAAATTGTGCAGGGGGGGGGGGTGTACGTGCTCCAGATCCCCATGCCATCAGAGCCAGAGGTGATACCCTGAGTAATGAATGGCAACCCCATAGGCCGCCCTCTCCTAAGGCAGACCTTGGATACAGACATTGGTTGATCATATTTGTCTGTGTATATTATAGCATAGATATATACTTCTGTCATGAGCTGACGGGCACGCCACGTTTACCATGAGTGCATAAAGAGAACAGCTCAAATTGAGGCAGTGACCATTATCTCCTCTGGGAGAATGATACAATTGTCACAAGGGTTGATGAGACGTACAACGGTCTAATCTGTTTTCTGGGAAAATAATTTGTCATTTCTTGGAAATGATTAATAATCTGTTACTTGAACCCATTTTGACAAACCGTAATTTGGAAACACAAGCACTTATACCCTCGGGTACTCTCACCAAATGCTGGAGGAATCTACATAGGTTCTTAAAAAAGATCTTGAAGAAATATTTATGTGGCTTGAATCTTGTAAAGACTTTTAGATTACGATCTATAAACCTTTGTTTTGCTACAAGACCGCATCCGAGGTGAGGAAGATGTAGAGGAAACCTACGAGACCCACACTGAACTATAGCTGGAGGAAAAAGTTACAACCACCCAAGACTCTTGGGATTCAAAAAGTTTTTAATGTACTGACGTAATACTAGTCCTTCTCAATGAATTAGAATATCATCAAAAAGTTCATTTATTTCAGTAATTCAAAAAGTGAAACTCCTATATGACATAGATTCATTACACACAGAGGGATCTATTTCCAGCATTTTTTTCTGTTAATGTTAATGATTATGGCGAACAGTTAATCAAGTCAGCGCAGCGTCTACCAGGACATTTCCCAGCACTTCATGCTTCCCTCTGCTGACAAGCTTTATGGAGATGCGGATTTCATTTTCCAGCAGGACTTGGCACCTGCCGACACTGCCACAAGTACCAATTCCTGGTGTAATAACTGCAGTATCACTGCTCTTGATTGGCCAGCAAACTCACCTGACCTAAACCCCATAGAGAATCTATAGGGTATTGTCAAGAGGAAGATGAGACACCAGACCCAGCAATGCAGACGAGCTGAAGGCCGCTATCAAAGCAACCTGGGCTTCCATAACACCTCAGCAGTGCCACAGGCTGATCGCCTCCATGCCACGCAGCATTGTTAACACCATAGCAGTGCCACAGGCTGATCGCCTCCATGCCACGCTGCATTGATAACACCCCAGCAGAGCCACAGGCCGATCGCCTCCATGCCACGCCGCATTGATAACACCTTATCAGTGCCACAGGCTGATCGCCTCCATGCCACGCCGCATTGATAACACCTCAACAGTGCCACAGGCTGATCGCCCCCATGATACGCCACATTGATAAAACCTCAGCAGTGCCCCCGGCTGATCACCTCAATGCCATGCCGCATTGATGCAGTAATTCATGCAGAGTCGGAGCCCCGACCAAGTATTGAGGGCATATACTGGACATATTTTTCAGTAGCACAACATGTCAGTATTAAAAATAATTTTTGAAATTGGGCTTCTATAATATTCTCATTTTCTGAGACACAAAATTTTGGGTTTTCATTAACTGTTCCCATAATCAACATTAAAAGAAAACAAAATAGATCACTCTGTGTGTAATGAATCTATAGAATATAAGAGTTTCACTTTTTGAATTGAATTATTGAAATAAATTAACTTTTTGATGATATTCTAATTAATTGAGAATGTCTAGTATACTGACCGTCCAAATTCCTTGTTGGTCTCCCATCACCGGTCCTCCGCAATCCAGTGCAATGCCTGTGCCGCAGTGAGACTAAATTCATAGTGACATTACGTCCCTAGGAACAAAATGTGACTGTGCCAAACGTCCCTGTTTATTAGTTGTCACAGTGGAGTTCAGGGGACCAGCGAGGAATTTTGAGAGTAGGGCCGAGTTTACACGAGCGTGTGCGTTTTGCGCGCACCAAAGGCACTTAACAGCTCCGTGTGTCAGCAGCGTATGATGCGTGGCTGCGTGATTTTCACGCAGCCGCCATCATTATGACACTCTGTATGTTAGTGAACAGAAAAGCACGTGGTGCTTTTCTGTTTTCATTCATACTTTTTACTGCTGTTGCGCGAATCACACGCGTCACACGGAAGTCCTTCCGTGTGCTGCGCATGATTTTCACGCACCCATTGACTTCATTGGGTGCGTGATGTGCGAACAACGCACAAATATCGGACATGTCGTGAGTTTTACGCAGCGGACACACGCTGCGTGAAACTCACGGACAGTCTGCACGGCCCCATAGACTAACATAGGTCCGTACGAGGCGCGTGAAAATCACGCGCGTTGCACGGACGTATATCACGTTCGTCTAAATAAGCTATGTATATGTCAGAATATCACAGAAAAAGGGCGTACTTACTGTTAGTAGGGCAGGTTAAAATGCTGATTCCCAGCAGGATGCAGACCAGCCACAGTGTTAGGCCTCATGCACATGGTCCGTGATTGTGGGCACGGACGGTCGCAGAGTGTCATCCGCGGGCTGTCCGCAATCACTGACTGTGCACTTACAAGATGTGCATTGACATGACAATGCACATGCGGCCCGTAAAATGACTTGTCCTATTTTTCTGCGGTCCGGGCTCCCGGCCAATGCACAGACTGTGGAAAACACGGTCATGTGCATGGGCCTATAGAATAGACTGTGTCCTATACTGTACACGATTGCGGCTCCGCAAGTGCGGGTAGTATGCGGACTGTAATGCACGGTCGTGTGCACGAGGCCTTATATGGTGGGAGGTCTCACATGAGTAAAATACCTATGAACAGCCACTATCACACCTATCATCCAAGGGGGGGACTGCTTAGTATAATAATGGCTCACAGATAAGACTTCTATAAGGTGCCAGTTAGACAGTTATGTGTAGCGCAATATGCAGGCTTACCGCCTATTAGTCACATCAATACTATTAGATCAGGAAAGTTACCTAAT
This sequence comes from Rhinoderma darwinii, assembly GCF_050947455.1. Classification (NCBI taxonomy): domain Eukaryota; kingdom Metazoa; phylum Chordata; class Amphibia; order Anura; family Rhinodermatidae; genus Rhinoderma; species Rhinoderma darwinii. Next base: position 14,316,748 of record NC_134699.1, on the reverse strand, counting down.
TCTCTCCAACTATTACAGATTTTATTAATATAATTTTTTCAGGTTAGCAGGTTTGTTTGTAGTCTCCGATACTGTACATATACAGGGGTCCAATTTTTCATAATTACTTTTCTTCCCTTAACACATCCAATCATAAAAGGGTGCTGAATTGCAGCTACTACTCGGGGGAGCACATTGCATACAGCTCCTATTGAACTCAATACTAGCTGTATAATTCTGTAGGAAAGGTGCTAATGGCGGCTGTAGATCTATCCTTTAACTCTATGACGGAAAGCAGGAGACTTGGACCCCCCAATAGAAGAAAGCATACTTATGACCAGTGTCGAAACAAACATAGTTTCAGGGGGCCCCCGCCCAGGATCCACTCCGGCTGCCACATCAGGCCCTGGCAAAGTCCTGACACAGAAATTGACCTGTGGTACAGATTTTAAAATGTTCATTTCCGCTGCAGATTTTTACAAAGTTTTTCACCTTTTTAATGTAGAGGAGTGGAGTATGAAATCCGCAACAAAATTGACATGAAACACAAGCGGATTTTGCTGCATATTTTTCTGATGCATGTGGCCCCCATTAGAAAGGGATATTCTCCACTCATACTTTTATGGCATACCCTCAGGATCAGATAAGCATTCAATTTTCCACAACCCCTTTGCATTCTCCTCTTCCCCATCATCCACAGTGATCACTAGCTGCAGGTCACCCGTACCTCCCAACCGACCCATTTTTTGTGGGATTGTCCCGCAAACCGGTCGTAAAGTTGGCTGGGGTTATGCACATTTACGTAAAAGTGGGCGCTCTCGGGGTATTTTTGTTTGCAGTACCTGGCGGATTGGGGGTAGGACTTAAAAGTGTCCCGTGAATGGTGAAGCAAATGTCGGGAGGTATTAAGTGTAGTTTGACTTTTTGGCTGCTATGCCTACTACTAGGTTCAATTGCTCTGCGCTGCGGTACTGTGTGCCAGTGGAGTACACATATGGGGTCACACCTGAGACAAAAAAGTCCCTCTCTGTTCCACAGGAGGAGACCAGTGCTATATCATAGTTGGGGGCCCTATTACAGATTTTGTACTGGGGACCAGAAGCTTCAAGTTAGGTCTCTACTGTTGGCCAATATTAAAATCATCTAGAAAAGTAGTAAATTATGGAGGTACAATATGTGAGGACGAGAGGTTAAATCAAAAGTGTATGTGCTGAAATAGGCAAAATGTAATGTAGGGTGCACTGATTAACCCCTTCCAGTCCTGCGCCATACACTGCTGACGCGGACGACTGTACCTTAACACAAAGCACCATAAGTGTACGGCGAGGAGATGGGGCGAGCTCAGCCGCTATAAGCAGCAGGTGTCAGCTGTAAAATACAGCTGACACCGTGCTGCAATGACTGGGATTGGATCTAGCTCCGATCCTAGCCATTGAACCCCTTAGATGCTGCAGTCAATAGGTATGGCGGCATCTAAGCGGTTACACAAAGGGAGGGGGCTCCCTCTATCACCACATCGGTGTGACCCGAGTACGGGGTGCCGATTGATTTCCATGGCAGCCAGGGCCCTAATGTAGGCCCCCAGGTCTGCCATATATATACTACCATCAAGCCCTGCCTGATCACTGACAGGCATTATAAACTGCAATACTGTATTACTGTATGTTACAGAAGCGATCAAACCATCGCATGGTCAAGTCCCCTAGTGAGACTAAGATTTTTTTTTTTTAATTAAATAAAAAATAATATAAAATCCCAAAGCAAAAAAAAAAACAAGATTTTCCTGTGCTGACGAAAAAGAAAAAAAATACATATTTTGTATCGTTGTTTTTTTGGTCATCCCGCCTGCCATAAAACAGAATAAAAAGTGATCAAAAAGTCATATGTACCCCAAAATGGTACCAATAAAAACTACAAGTCGTCCCGCAAAACAAAAAAAAAAGTCCTCACACAGTTACGTCGATGGAAAAAAAATAATATTATAGGTCTTGGAATGCGGCAACACAAAAATCACATGGTTTTATTGTGGAAAAATAGTAAAACATGCAAATAATATCGAAATTTGATATTGCTGCAAACGTCAAAATTTGCAGAATAAAATTAGCAAATCATTTTAACTGCAGGGTGACCACTATAAAAAACAAAACTACACTACTAAACAAAAACACCAAAAACAAAGGTCGGAATTGCTGTATGTTTGTTTTTCTATCCCCCCCAATTTTTTTAAATAAAATTTATACAATACATTATATATTCCTCCTGTAAAAAAAAACCAACAAGCTTTCATACAGCCGTCGTTTTGCCGGAAGCAGTAGCGTAGTCGACTACGCCATTGCTTCCGGCAAAATGACGGATCCGGTACACAACAGACACAAACGGAAACCACGGGCTCCGGCTCCGTCACCACTGAAATCAATGGTGATGGAAACTGAAACCTCTGGTTTCCCTCGGTGTCAGTTTGTGTCTCCTCAGGGTCCCGTTCTGACGGAAACCTCTGACAGAACATCAGAACGGGATCCCAACGCAGAGGTGAACAGAGCCTAAGTGAAAGTTTAATGTATATGATTTTTTTTACAATGGCGAAAAGCATAAAAAAATTCAATTGCCGCATGTTTTTTTTTTCCAAATAATTTTTTACACCGTTTACAATAATTGACAAAATCATTTTATTGCATGGGTCATTAGAACACACAAGCACAGGCATCTGTTGGGACATACACAAGTTGTGTCCTAGCAGCGACAATACTATATACTGGACATCCCTGGTAACATATTTTAAGTTCCTGGCTGACAGTATAAATCCGTCAGCCTCGGCAATCGCAATACTGGGCTGGCGGTGGGATGACAAAGTGAACCCCTTCTTTTTGTCAGCCCCGCAATCAGTATGGATTGCGGTGCTGAATGGGTTAAACGTAGAAAACCCCAGATGCTAGAGCAAGAGGGTGGTTGTGAATCCGTTTCCGCGCACGCTTGACCACCACCACCACCACATACATGATGGGGTACGGGAAAGGGATTTTGTCGCCAACAGCTCTAAATCTGGCAGATCTGTCTCGTCTATGTATAACAGTCAGCCGTTTATTTGAATATGGCCGTAAATACAATATACCCGAAATATCCGATGGTGGGAAATATCTGTTCACGTTTGATCGCAGAATAAATCTTTCCGCCTATGGTCCGCTTATCTCAATCATTTCTGTAGGAGCAGTATAGGGCATATGAGACCGATGTTAGTCATTTACGTATTGCACGCAAAAAAGTGCAGATCCGATAAATAATACGGCAACGCGTTTCGGGTCAGAAATGATCTTTTCGACATACAACTTATCAGGAGCGCTTATTGTCGCCGCTGCAGCTACCAATGTACAGCTATGTAAACATAGGCCCAATATGCTGTATATGGCCTTGTCTGATGGCCCTAAGTACATAACGCAGGATACAGGGAAACAAAACCTCAGGGGTTCAGCTCCACTGATAAGTAAAGTCATTACAATATCAGTTTAACCCCTTAAAAACTGGGGGCACAGATATATGATGTGTGATATGGAGTTAAGGGTGCATTTCCCCCAATATTGATGCCAGCCTCCCCTCTACTAGACAGGGGGTTACAGTGGGCATGGTGTATATATAGTGAGTGCCAGGGCACACAGACATGGGTCACACTCTCATACCATGACATGCTTGCCCCCCTGCCCCCCTTCCCCCTTAACAAGCTTGAACCCAGGCACACAGTAACGGCACTAAACCCCGCCCACTTGCCTGCCTTCAACAGCTTGACTGGCACCTCATCAGCCAATCAGATAACGAGCTCCGGACACTTCTCCAATCAGAATTTCACAGGGGCGGGAGATGGGAGAGGCCGTAGCCAGCAGCCCTGGTTGAGCTGTGCAGGTAGGTGCAAGCAGAGGGGTGCGTGGGGAGTGGGGTTCATGCACCAGGTGGCACTGGGTGGGGGGAGAGGGGCACCCCTGGGCATGTAGGGAAGCGGGGGCAGGCTAGGTATTCTGTATTGTAGTGGCTGGATGTGGAGAATAGCTGTAATATATGCCTCTCTCTTCCTCAGCAATAAACAGGCCAGATACTGGAACTTTGTATGATCAGCTGTGCTATGATACTCTGTGCCAGTGCATAGTGTAGGATGCAGCTGGTACATGACAGGAGGGCATGCCAGGAGGCTCATGGGGCACTGGGCACTAAAGAGTTAATATAGATAGCACACACACATATATTCATGTACACGCACACACATATAGATATGCGTACAGAAATCTTCATACATGCGCATATAATTATACACACACATATTCTTACCTATATTTAAATAAATAATTATAATAAGTCATATACACACAAATATATATTTACACACACACACACACACACACACACACACACACACACACACACACACACACACACACGTATAGTACAGGGTGAGTATAGCACAGGGTGAGTATAGCACAGGGTGAGTATAGCACAGGGTGATTATAGCACAGCATAAATATAGTACAGGGTGAGTATAGTACAGCACAAATATAGTACAGAATGAGTATAGAACAGCACTGGTATAGTACATCACGGGTATAGTACAGCACTAGTATAGTATAGTACAGCACTGGTATAGTACAGCACGGGTATAGTACAGCACGGGTATAGTACAGCACGGGTATAGTACAGCACTGGTATAGTACATCACGGGTATAGTACAGCACTAGTATAGTACAGGGTGAGTATAGTACAGCACTAGTATAGTACATCAGGAGTATAGTACATCAGGAGTATAGTACATCACTAGTATAGTACAGGGTGAGTATAGTACAGCACTAGTATAGTACAGGGTGAGTATAGTACATCACTAGTATAGTACAGGGTGAGTATAGTACATCACTAGTATAGTACAGGGTGAGTATAGTACAGCACTAGTATAGTACATCAGGAGTATAGTACAGCACTAGTATAGTACAGGGTGAGTATAGTACAGCACAAATATAGTACAGAATGAGTATAGAACAGCACTAGTATAGTATAGTACAGCACTAGTATAGTACAGCACGGGTATAGTACATCAGGAGTATAGTACAGGGTGAGTATAGTACATCACTAGTATAGTACAGGGTGAGTATAGTACATCACTAGTATAGTACAGGGTGAGTATAGTACAGCACTAGTATAGTACATCACAGGTATAGTACAACACGAGTATAGTGCAGCACTAGTATAGTACATCACGGGTATAGTACAGGGTGAGTATAGTACAGTACTAGTATAGTACATCATAGGTATAGTACAACACGAGTATAGTGCAGCACTAGTATAGTACATCACGGGTATAGTACAGGGTGAGTATAGTACAGTACTAGTATAGTACATCATAGGTATAGTACAACACGAGTATAGTGCAGCACTAGTATAGTACATCACGGGTATAGTACAGCACTAGTATAGTACATCACGGGTATAGTACAGGGTGAGTATAGTACAGTACTAGTATAGTACATCACAGGTATAGTACAACACGAGTATAGTGCAGCACTAGTATAGTACATCACAGGTATAGTACAACATGAGTATAGTGCAGCACTAGTATAGTACATCACGGGTATAGTACAGCACTAGTATAGTACATCGCGGGTATAGTACAGCACTAGTATAGTACATCAGGAGTATAGTACAGCACTAGTATAGTACAGGGTGAGTATAGTACAGCACAAATATAGTACAGAATGAGTATAGAACAGCACTAGTATAGTATAGTACAGCACTAGTATAGTACAGCACGGGTATAGTACATCAGGAGTATAGTACAGGGTGAGTATAGTACATCACTAGTATAGTACAGGGTGAGTATAGTACATCACTAGTATAGTACAGGGTGAGTATAGTACAGCACTAGTATAGTACATCAGGAGTATAGTACAGCACTAGTATAGTACAGGGTGAGTATAGTACAGCACAAATATAGTACAGAATGAGTATAGAACAGCACTAGTATAGTATAGTACAGCACTAGTATAGTACAGCACGGGTATAGTACATCAGGAGTATAGTACAGGGTGAGTATAGTACATCACTAGTATAGTACAGGGTGAGTATAGTACATCACTAGTATAGTACAGGGTGAGTATAGTACAGCACTAGTATAGTACATCACAGGTATAGTACAACACGAGTATAGTGCAGCACTAGTATAGTACATCACGGGTATAGTACAGGGTGAGTATAGTACAGTACTAGTATAGTACATCATAGGTATAGTACAACACGAGTATAGTGCAGCACTAGTATAGTACATCACGGGTATAGTACAGGGTGAGTATAGTACAGTACTAGTATAGTACATCATAGGTATAGTACAACACGAGTATAGTGCAGCACTAGTATAGTACATCACGGGTATAGTACAGCACTAGTATAGTACATCACGGGTATAGTACAGGGTGAGTATAGTACAGTACTAGTATAGTACATCACAGGTATAGTACAACACGAGTATAGTGCAGCACTAGTATAGTACATCACAGGTATAGTACAACATGAGTATAGTGCAGCACTAGTATAGTACATCACGGGTATAGTACAGCACTAGTATAGTACATCGCGGGTATAGTACAGCACTAGTATAGTACATCAGGAGTATAGTACAGCACTAGTATAGTACAGGGTGAGTATAGTACAGCACAAATATAGTACAGAATGAGTATAGAACAGCACTAGTATAGTATAGTACAGCACTAGTATAGTACAGCACGGGTATAGTACATCAGGAGTATAGTACAGGGTGAGTATAGTACATCACTAGTATAGTACAGGGTGAGTATAGTACATCACTAGTATAGTACAGGGTGAGTATAGTACAGCACTAGTATAGTACATCACAGGTATAGTACAACACGAGTATAGTGCAGCACTAGTATAGTACATCACGGGTATAGTACAGGGTGAGTATAGTACAGTACTAGTATAGTACATCATAGGTATAGTACAACACGAGTATAGTGCAGCACTAGTATAGTACATCACGGGTATAGTACAGGGTGAGTATAGTACAGTACTAGTATAGTACATCATAGGTATAGTACAACACGAGTATAGTGCAGCACTAGTATAGTACATCACGGGTATAGTACAGCACTAGTATAGTACATCACGGGTATAGTACAGGGTGAGTATAGTACAGTACTAGTATAGTACATCACAGGTATAGTACAACACGAGTATAGTGCAGCACTAGTATAGTACATCACAGGTATAGTACAACATGAGTATAGTGCAGCACTAGTATAGTACATCACGGGTATAGTACAGCACTAGTATAGTACATCGCGGGTATAGTACAGCACTAGTATAGTACATCAGGAGTATAGTACATCACTAGTATAGTACAGTACAGGGTGAGTATAGTACATCACGGGTATAGTACAACACGAGTATAGTGCAGCACTAGTATAGTACATCACGGGTATAGTACATCACGGGTATAGTACATCACGGGTATAGTACAGCACGGGTATAGTACAGCATGGGTATAGTACATCACGGGTATAGTACATCACGGGTATAGTACAGCACTAGTATAGTACAGCACTGGTATAGTACAGCACATGTATAGTACAGCACGGGTATAGTACAGCACGGGTATAGTACATCACGGGTATAGTACATCACGGGTATAGTACATCACGGGTATAGTACAGCACTAGTATAGTACAGCACTGGTATAGTACAGCACATGTATAGTACAGCACGGGTATAGTACAGCACGGGTATAGTACATCACGGGTATAGTACAGCACGGGTATAGTACATCACGGGTATAGTACAGCACTGGTATAGTACATCACGGGTATAGTACAGCACTAGTATAGTACAGCACTGGTATAGTACAGCACGGGTATAGTACATCACGGGTATAGTTCATCACGGGTATAGTACAGCACGGGTATAGTACAGCACGGGTATAGTACAGCACGGGTATAGTACAGCACTAGTATAGTACATCACGGGTATAGTACAGCACTAGTATAGTACAGCACGGGTATAGTACAGCACGGGTATAGTACAGCACGGGTATAGTACATCACGGGTATAGTTCATCACGGGTATAGTACAGCACGGGTATAGTACAGCACGGGTATAGTACAGCACGGGTATAGTACAGCACTAGTATAGTACATCACGGGTATAGTACAGCACTAGTATAGTAGAACATGCACTATATTCATCAAAGAGTGCACACACCCTATTGTTGAATATGGTGCAGGGGTTTGAACAATGCCAGGTTGGTGACTGTGGCCCCCGCTACTTTCCTGACATGCCAAGCGCAGTATTTATTAAGCCACTACGCTATTTCTTCCAGACACATGAATGTGTGAGAGCAGGGCTATTATAGTGTATTTACATTCCAAAATTGATGTCAGTACATTGAAAATCTTCCCCACAGTCACACACATTAATACATTTATACACAAACACGTATATTCATACACATACATATATATTTATACACACACGTATATTCATACACATACATATATATTTATACACACACACACGTATATTCATACACATACATATATATTTATACACACACACACGTATATTCATACACATACATATATATTTATACACACACACACACACACACACATGTATATTCATACACATACATATATATTTACACACACACACGTATATTCATACACATACATATATATTTATACACACACACACACACACACACACATGTATATTCATACACATACATATATATTTACACACACACACGTATATTCATACACATACATATATATTTATACACACACACACACACACACACACATGTATATTCATACACATACATATATATTTACACACACACACGTATATTCATACACATACATATATATTTATACATACATACATACACACACACACGTATAGTCATACATATATATTTATACACACACACGTATATTCATACACATACTTATATATTTATACACACACACACACACACACACGTATATTCATCCACATACATATATATTTTCATGCCTACACACACCGATTTCAGCTAATGTGCCTTTTATTCGAAAAACAGCTACTGATGAACGGCACATATCAGGATGTGACATCATTGCTGGTTAGATGTCGGGTCCAAACATTTTAAGCAACACCGCTGGGTATTCTGGAAATGAAACACTCCTAATATATTTTTAGTATGTAAGTGAACATTGTTCCAAGACTCCATTTTGTAAATCAAAATGGAGGCACCACATAAGGGAGAGAGGAGTGATTAAAAGGGGTTAATAGCCGATCCGTCTTCATATTATGGTGTCCTGTTTATGGGCAGCATAAAATGGGGATAGGTCTGCTCTAATATTAGCCCGAACGGCACAATATTTATTTATTTTTGGTGCCATTTTGAGTCTTATAAAAAATACTGCGGACTCCTAGTTATAAGTCCACTGTATTCATGAGGGGAAATTTTATCGGAATTGCAAAATTACCTACAAACGTTTATTAAAATCCAAATTTTGTTTTTTGAGGTTTTTTTTGTAGGACAAAAACATCTCAGTGTCGGCATACAGAATTAGATTTTTTTAAAAATCGGATTTGTGATAAATACAGAATGGCGCAGCAACCTTCAGAGCGGTAAGTATATCTTACACATAAAAATACACGTATTCCGGGTTGTGGAAAAAAAATAGTTTCAAACTGGACCCGCATATTGCATAACTAGCAATTCCCTCAAAACTACAGCAGGACAGCATTGGAGGAACGTTTGCTCCTATATTTGGGTATTGCATTTAGAACAATCACCCAAATCGCTTCCTTTTATGAACTGGCGAGGGGCAGCTGTCTGTCAATGGCGTCAACGGAATATATTTGGATGTTGCGGTGGCTGTCAGCATATCACGGCAGCTTTCTACACCCCCAAGACTAAGAAAGATTTATCAAAACTTGTACAGGGGAAAAGGGGAGAAATTTTCCATAGCAACCAATCAGATTGCTTCTTTCATTTTCAAAAAGCCCTCTTAGGAATGAGAGCTGCAATCTGGTTGGTTGCTATGGGCAATTTCACACTTAGTCTTAGCACAAGGTTTGATATGGAGCTCACAATCGAATGTCTCTCCCTTTTATGAAGCTGCGCTCTCTTTCGCATTTTTGACTATAGACATCAATGTGGAAAAAAATACGCTGGGGAAAAAAATGCATCCAATTTTTTCATACAAAACCGCAAATGCAGTTTTAGATAGAAGCCATAAAACGCCATAAGTGGCCAGATTTGCTGACATATAGAACGCACTACAAACATGGCGGTTTTTTTTAGGTGCCATTTTGGTTTTTCACGGTTTTGGTTGTGTTTTATTTTTCAAAACCGTAGTAAGGGTTGGTTTGTCATTCTTTTCCCAGCAGTTAGTGGTGTTTTTCTTCCATAGACCTCCATAGGTTTTTTTTTTTCCCTCGTCGATGTGTGTAGCGTTTTTTTATGGTGTTTTTTTTGTGACACGTTTTTTTTCTCAGAATCTTTTAATCATATGGCCCACCACCAAAAAAAAAACACTAAAAAAGTGTGTGTGGCGGAAGCCTAAAAACTGGTACACAGGTCACGCAAGTAGTTGCGGTTTGGCAGAAACGCCCAAAAAATGAGGCTTCTTTTTTTTCCTCCCCACTTTCCAAAAGTCATAACTTCTTTATTTTTCCGTCGATGTAGTCCTATGAGGGCTTGATTTTTGCGGGATGAGTTGTAGTTTTTCGTAGCCCCATTTATTTTGCCATATAATGTACTAGGAAACGGGAAAATTATTCGTGGGGTAGAAAATTTAAAAAAACAGCGTTTCCTCCATGGTTTTTTTGCGCGCCGTTTTTACGGAATTCACTGCAATTAAAACAACATGTTAACTTTATTCTGTGGGTCAATACGATTACGGCGATACCAAATATATATCGTTTCTTCTATATTTTACTACTTTTACAAGTAAAACCCTATATATTGTAATAGCTGATACTTTTACGGACGCGGCGATACCAATTATATTTATTTATTTATTTTTTTACTATGCTCTAGGGGGAAATGGGAAAAGGTTTTTCTTTTTTTAACTTTTAATTTAATTTAATTTATTTTTTTACACAAAAAAAAACTTTATTTAACTCATTTTTCCTTATTTTATTAGTCCCGCTAGGGGACCTCAACCAGCGATCGCTAGATCGCTTGCACGATATACTGCAATACTAATGTATTGCAGTATATCGTGATTCTGACTGCCATCTATTAAGCCCTGCCGGCTCCCAGGCAGCCATAGCAACCATCGCCCCCCCGCGATTGCGTTGCGGGGGGAGCGATGAGCTGTTAGAGGGGGTCGCCCCCCTCTTTCTAACGATTTAAATGCTGCGGTCCCTATTGACATTTTTAATAAATGAGGCCTTGTTTGTAGACTTCAATTTCATAAGGCCCCCAACAAACATGGGACCTCAGCATTTGAGCCCCCCCCCCCCCGAAAAACGGCAAAAAATACGGGCATCAAGCCATAAATATGTTAACGTAATTTCATACAATTCATTCATATATGAAAATACATCTATTTTTATTTTTCTTTCTACAGATGCTTCTTGGCCAAGCGTGAGATCCCCATTGTCTTGTTTGCATGCGGTTTCAGCGTCATGGCGTCATACGTTCTGAAGCGTCCTGCCATCGCCCTGTGGATCTTCTGGATGCAGGTAACACATGTGAAGGACAGATTGTAAAATTTCTCACATTGGACATTGACTGTTTTTTTGCCCAGTCAGACATTTGCATGACAGTCTAAGGCCTTATTCAGATGAACGTATTTTACGTCCGTGTGCTGTCCATTGAAATAACTGACATCACAATCAATGGGGCTGTTCACACATGCAAGATGTTTCACGCAGCGTGTGTCTGTTGCGAGAAATTCCCCGCATATCCTATTTTAGTCCATTTTTTGCGGGCCTCGCCGCCCATTGAAATCTACAGGTGTGTGAAAATCACGGACCGCACGCGGAAGACATCAGTGGGCTGTCTATGTTTTTCACGCACCAGTTGCTAAAGAAATGATGAGGAAAAAAAAACAATTATTCCACACGAAAAGCAGACTGATACCACACGGAACTGAAACGCGGACGCAAAACGAACACGCTCGTCTGAATAAGGCCTAGATTTTTTTTCATAGACAAACTATGGACCGGGTCCACGGACGGGCAAATATGTCACTGACATCTGGTATGTGTCAGACATCTGTCCTCCGTCCTTAGGCCCTGAGTGCATTATTTATTTATACATGTGCCTAAGGCCCCTGCACATGGCCGTGCCCGTCATCACGGACGCCCGCGGACAGTCACCCGCATATCCGGGTCGTGCTCCCAAAATGACGGCTGTGCGCGTGGGGCCTAAGGCCTTGTTCAAACAGATTTGCTGCAGATTTCGCATGTATTTTTGAAGCCAAAACCAGGAATGGAACCTAAACAGAAGAAAAAAAATAATATAAAGGAAGGCCTTAAAGTGTTCCCACTCCTGGATCCAGTTCTGGTTTTGGCTTAAAAAATGCATGCAAAATCTGCATCAAATCTGCACAGTATGAACAAGGCCAAAGGCCTCCTTCACACAGAATTTTTCTGGCAATTTAAATTTCATCAAAATATGTGAGCGTTATTAAAACGTAACATGCGTTTAAGTGCCGTTTTTGGTGGCGTTTTTTATTTGGTGTCATTTTGTACATGCTTTTTTAGAGAAGCCTATAGGAAAAACGCATAAAAAAAGGCCATACCCAGAGCATGCTGCGTTTGGGGAAAAAAACCACCGCTGACCACAAAATTGCGTGAATAACGCCACAAACCAAAACGCAGTTGTGTGCAGTGCATTTTATATTTTACTTTAGACTTTAATGTAACATCTAAAAAAACGCAACAAAATGTGTGACTGCGGCCATGTTCACACTCTTAACAAAAAACGTCTGAAAATACGGAGCGGTTTTCAAGGAAAAAATGCTCTTGATTTTCAGCCGTTTTTTTAAGACACTCCCGTTTTTCGCTGCGTTTTTTTTTACAGCCGTTTTTGGAGCTGTTTTTCTATAGAGTCTATGAAAAACGGCTCAAAAAACGGCTCAAGAAGTGATATGCACTTCTTTTTCGCGGGCGTCTTTTTACGCGCCGTCGGAACAGAACGCCGTATTTCCCATTGAAATCAATGGGCAGATGTTTGTAGACGTTCTGCTTTCGATTTTTCAGGTGTAAACGCCCTGAAACATGCCTGAAAACGTGCGTGTGCACATACCCTAACCCTGGTTGTTCCAAGGCCCATGTCCGTGAAGATCTGACATCAGCTAATATAGGGATAAAATGGTTAAACCAAATATTTTAGGATGAAACGGCGACAAATCAGCAGTCATTTTCCCCGAAGACGATTATGCCTAGACTATAATATGTAATGTGGTTATGGTTTTACTGCCGGGTCAGGTTTTATGTCCAGCATCTGTTTCTGCGGTTCTGTTGCGGTTCTGTTGTATTGCCTGTTCCGCATCTTTTATTACTCGTAGAAAAGTGTCTGGATTTAATATACATTTCTGAAGCAGCTCGTACTGGAGAATTTCTCTTCTGTCGTAAGATATTAGCAGCTTGGGTGATCCTTGCGTTACGTGCCTGTTGCATAATCGCAACGATGAAATCCTGCATATGACACGTTGTGTTAGCTTTGCTGCCCTCCGGTGGTCACAGCCTGGTATTGCACTCCCATTTTTCTGAGCAAGCAGCAGTTGGCAATACCATTGAGACTGCAGGAAGGGTAGGTCTGATCTCCTATAAATGCGCATGTTTATTATATTAGGCATTATACATAAACTCCTATTCATCTGAACGCATGCGGTGCCATCTTCAGCAATGCCAGCCTTGCTTGGCCGGCTGTACTCATGCAGTGTGGATGTGAGGCTTAGATAGGCATGGTGCCCTCCCCTTGGGGGGGTTACATGGACTCATCCTGGTGTTGTGGACAGGGGAGGGGGTGTTGCAGGAGCTCACATTAGTGCAGCTTGTGTGTGGTTAGTGCAAAGCTGGAATATGATTCAGAGACAGCAGCAATGATCTGTGTTGTCTCGGAGCTGAGATCCGCAGCTTTTCTCTCGCCTGCGCGCAGGAACACCCCGTCGTCCGCCTGTAAGTACACGCTGTGCCTTTAATAGGGCTTACTTACACATTTGCCTTCGGTACACGCCTTCCAGACCTCTATTGTTTTGGAATTTCCCTCCATGTCAGCCTGCCATGCTAAGGAACCTCCCCACCAACCCCCGCTATTCTGCTGCAAAAGTGTAAGCTCTGCAGACTAGCTCCCCTCCCCCTACCTTTTTTACTTTTAGCATGACACATACTCATGAATACACTTTTAAAAACTACGTATTTATGTAACTTTTTCTTTTTTTTAGGGTATTATGGGAATTGTAGTTTTTTTTGTTGTCTTACAGCATGACATGCCTTGGCACGATCCGTCATTGCCACCTTTTTAGGTTTGCGTCCGTATCCTATTACGGGCTAAATATTAGAATTTTTGGGGGATTTATTACTTTGTATTGTATATTGCTGTAGAATTTACATTTTCACAGTCCATTGATAGTTCACTGTTATGTAAGACCGATGTAAGTGAGGTGTTAGGGGATGACATCAGCAATGTGCTCATTTTTGCTAATATTTTTTGGAGCAAATGAAAATCAAATGAGCCCTGGATGAGGGCAATTACGGTGGCGTAAACGGGCACATTGGCTGAATGTTATCAGGGCAGGCTGGGTTTTTGCCTAATGTACTGTGACCTCGTGGTTGGTGTCTAATGTGATAGAATTGCAGAGTACGGGGATGTGCGCTTTGTTTTCCGTTAGCACAATGAACCCCCTGCCTGCAGATTACCAGGACACCCCTGGATTGTATAGGAAAGAGATGATTATTCCATAGAGATGGTCAAGGCCGGTCTATATTATGATCATAATGGTGACTGCTTTAATCCCAAGTGTATTTGTTGGGGTCCTTCCCTTTCAATGACGGAGGACCATTGCATATGTTGTACTGTAGTGGGACAGGGTTATTATTCTATGTATGCAAAGCCTGCAATGTGAATGTCTAATGATCTGTAAGTCGTTTGGATTGTAAGCTCTTGAACCGGACTAAGGAGAGTGCCCTATGTCCAGCGTCACTATTAGATTGCAAGCTCTTCTGTACAGCGCTGTCGTTCTATAGTATACGTCAGGTTCTTGTATTGTGGAATAGGATGTCCCATTGTAAATAAAGGATAACTGATCTGCAATGTCAAGCGGTTTTATAGCCTGTAGACACGGGATGGAGCGTTTCCAGATCACGCGATTCCAGATCACGCGTTTCCAGATCACGCGTTTCCAGATCACGCGTTTCCAGATCACGCGTTTCCAGATCACGCGTTTCCAGATCACGCGATTCCAGATCACGCGATTCCAGATCACGCGATTCCAGATCACGCGATTCCAGATCACGCGATTCCAGATCACGCGATTCCAGATCACGCGATTCCAGATCACGCGATTCCAGATCACGCGATTCCAGATCACGCGTGCAATGAAGATCTTGTGAATCGCTTTTGAGTTTGTAGGATTAGAGATTGCTTTATAGCTATTTACTACGCTGCAGATTCCTAGTACGAGCTGCCAGCAGGGAGCTGCAGTGCTGTTTTATGGCACAGTCCTGTGTATTGAATGCTAGGCTAGTGCTCCTGCAGTGTGGGAGTCAGTTACAGCCCCTATCTGTAAGCAGGAACATGCTGCACTGAGCTGTAGGCAGCAGCATGCTTGTTTTGCATTGTGCCTGTGGGTTCTGCCAGGACTACATTACCCTGCATGCGTTGCTCTCTCCCCGCTGTGATGTCACGCCCCTCCCTATGTTGTTTGTGTTGTGCGAGGAAGGCTCTTTGGTGCATTCCTGGTGTGTGGAGGGCTCCCTCTAGTGGTCACTGCCGCAGCTGCTGACAGTGTGCTTTTATTTATAGTGTCAACATATCCTGCAGGGCTGTACAGTAGAGAACAAAGACTAGCGCTAATGCTAAGCTCAATGTGCTGAGGCACTCAAGATAATGAAGTTTTACTCGCTGTCTAAGGGCCCGGCTATGCGCGGCTTTCCGTTACGAATGCTCAAAAAAAACGACACAAAGTTTTGTTTGTAAAAATTTTTTGTACGCAAGAGATTATCGTTGGTTGAATTGTAACATGGAAATGGTTGACAGGTGACTTGTTCTACTGTATTACTAGTTTTGTAGTAGCCCATACGGAATATGTGAGCGAAAAAAATGGAGGCATTCTCCATCTCATGCTGTGTTACGGAGGCCTTCTCCCCCTGAAGCATTGCGTCTAGGGGAGAATATTGTGTCGTACCCGGGCACCGTATACGCCACCACAGAGTGCCAACGGGTCTGTAATGCCAAAGAAATCTGCACAGATTCAACAATGCATGTGACTAGGATTTTTTACGCTGTAAGTGAATGGGGTTTGTTAAAAAAAAACCTGCTATTCACTTACGTTCTACTGTACTTTTGTTGCAGAATTTTGGTGCAGCTTTTGCAACTGAAATTCTGGAACAAATATGCGATATGTGAACCCGGTCTTAGGCTATATTCAGATGGACGTGTGAAAAACAGAAGTTTTTCGCACCCGTGTGTGACCCGTTGTCACGGATCCCTCATAGACTTGAGTCTATTAAGGGATCCGTGAAAACGGACAAAGATAGGACATGTCCTATTTTTTCATGGGCCCCTTCACACGGTCTGTTAAAACAACAGACGTGTGAACAGCCCCATAGAAATACACGCTGCCGCGTGATGGCCGTTAAAAAAAAAAAAAACGTCCATCACACGTGCAATATATGCGTTCATCTGAATAAGCCCTAAGGGGGAGGTTTCCCACAGATATTGGCAACAAGTTCTTTTAATGTACAGTGCCCATGGCAGATCCAGCTCCGGCCTCCTTTACATCTCGTATGGGAGATCCGTTCTAGATTTGTGATCTAAAAGGAGCATAATTTCAAAGGGATCTGCTGACAATCGGTCGTCTTACAACTGGCCGCACACATCCAATAGCTGTCGGCCGTTTTAGGGGACAGCAGTTTTACCCGACTCCACTATAAGGGCGCGTTTACATGCGAGGATTTTGGCTGTGCACTAAAAACTGCATCAAAAATCGCTGTAAAAAAGAAAACCGCGAATTGCCGCTATTTCGCAATGTGGTTTTCAGACACGCATTTATTGTCCACGTTTCACCTGTAAAAAAATTGCAGATTAAAACCGTGGATATACCTTGTGCGGTTTTGCTGCGATTTTTGGAGATCTTGTTTACGGTGCGGCCAAAAACATTTAATCTAAATACACCGTTAACGTGCACGCTCGGCTCAGCCAAACGTACATGTTTATTTCAATGAGTAGGGGTGAATAAGCTACGTCCTGACCCGTCTTGCCGTGGCTTGTCTGCCGCGGGAACAACTGAAATCCAACATGCCCGCTCCTTTTTCTGGGAGGGCCTCATAGACATAAGATCGCTGGTCGATCCTGGCGTTATTGGCAGGTTCAGACGACTTTTTTTCTCGTATGTATAGAATTGCACAGTTGTGTTAGGGCTGTGAGATACAACTCTACGACCAGAAGATGCTCTCTAGACCGAACATACTGGCAAAAGGCAGCACGCCGGCCGCAGCAGAGTGATTAACATTCCCAGGGAGTGCCGTAATGCCGTACAGGTGTGTGTTCACTGTAGACATCCACACCCACAGCCGCACCAATGTCTGGAGTCCTGTACGTCAGGCACTTCTAGGTCCGTGTTATTTACACGTAATCTCGCCATGGACGCAATCATTTGCTCCAAATCAAAACAGTATTTCGACAACACCTATTAATTCCCGTATAGATAATCGTTGCGTCTACCGTAAGTTTTATGGTGGATGCAAATGTAGACTCTCTCTTTTAATGGGTCTCATTTATCCAAGCTTTTTAACAGAAAAATGGCTTGGTTGCCTATAGCAACCAATCAGAATGCAGCTTTCTTTTCTTAAACTGCTCTGGAAAAATGAAAGCTGCACTGTGATTGGTTGCCATGGGCCACAAGGCTTTCACTGAATAAATGAGGCCCGAATGTGTAAAAAATGTAAATAAAAACGGCAACAGATATGCAATAGCTTTCTGATTGATGGTCGCCTACAGGCAGAACCCCTGCCGATCCCCAGAATGAGATGGGGGGCACAGTTTTACCCCTGCGTAATGCTGCTTCCATCCATTCACTTGAATAGATCTGCGTTCCCTGTACGGCGGGCGGCCTAGACCTGTGCTGTGCAGGAAAACTGCCGACGCGTTCCCCCAAAACGGCGAGGGTCCCAGAGGCTGGCCCCCACCTGTCAAAGTGATTCCGTGTCCTAGCAACATTATAAACTGGGAATACCCCCTTAAGGGTTTAATAAATGCCGAAATTTACGAAGTTTAGAAAATGTACATGGTCGTCAAGGATAAAAGATGCGATTAATCAAGAATCCGGTTGCCATGGGTAACGCAATTGTTTATTATTTGCAGTTTTTTTCTAACCCCCTCCCCCCCCTCCAGTCGCTTTATTCAATAAAATGTATTGAAACCTTTGACCTAAAGAACCTTGTACATCCAGCGCTAGTACTGTGATTCCGTCAAAAATCCAGAACAAAATAGCGCAACATTCAGCCTTAATATGTCCGGTCAAGTCAATGGGTTCCGTCAGGCGCTGTTGGTGTCCATCATCTTGTGGATCCGGCACTTCCAGTACGTTAGTTTTTCTGTTACTACTGTGTGACGGAACAAAAAAACGGAAATAACGGCGCAGGTGTGAACGGAGCCTGACCTGTATATCTCGCTCTCGCAGCCCGTACGATTTTTCCTGGACTCTCACGACATCTTGACCTGAAGGGTTTATGTCCCAAACTTTTTTTTTTTCTGACCACCACGGCTAGATGTTGCCCATAGACCCCAGTGGCCGATCACTACCGGATCATGTCTTCGTCTGACATGTGGCTTCTCCCCTTTACAGCATTTTGTTCACTTATCATATCTGGTTCCCTGTCTTGACACGACCTTTGCCCCATCCATAAAATCCACTCACTGTTCCTCATGATGGTAAATACAGCAAAATAATGATCGATGACCATCCAGATTCTAAAGGCCCTACGAGCGCCGATCAATGAGACCATCGTTGGTCGGCGCTCATTTGCTCCTGTCACACGGAGCTTTGGATGGGGACGAGTGGTCGTTATCCGATAGGTTCCGGATTATCAGACCTAGGAAAGTACAGTGAATTACCTTTAACCCAGCATCTGTTAATCCGAAAAGTCTGATAATCCGGCACTTGTTTCCAGTACAATAAAAAATATAGAATTGCAGACAACGGAGCAGAGAGAATCGGGGAATGATCTGAACAATGGCCGTACACGTCAGAGAAAAGTTGCCCGAATCCGCTGATATCCGCAGGATCAATTCACGATCTTGTGTAGGACCCCCTCAAACTGTCCCCCACCAACAGATGTGGTTTGGGGGTGATTTCAATATGCCGATCCTTTGTTCCCGCGGGAGATAAGAGGTGTCTGGCAGCGGTTTATTTTCCTCTCCCGATTGACATAAATATGCACGTTTTCGACCCTGACCAGTGAGTTTTATATACTGTATACTTTACAGACTGTTTGATAATCCAGAATCTATCAGGTCCCATGGAGGCCGGATTAAAGGAATTTTATTGTGTATATAAAACTCACTTTTAACGGATTATCTGGAGTATCGGATGCTGGATTAAAGGGATTTTACTGTCGTGAGGTAGTCCTTTTATCAGAGGCGTATCTTTTAGAAGGTTTTTGGGCCCTAATGCAGAATTTACAACATGAACCCCCTACTTAGGCCTCATGCACGCAGCCATGCCTGTAATCATGGCCTGCGATTGCGGGCACGGCCGCCCACCAACGCTCGCGGGCTGCGGGCCGCAATTTCGTGCCGTGATCCCATACAAAGTATGGGAGCACGGCCCGTAAAAACTAAAAGTTGGACATGCGCCATAATTCCCGGCACGGACACCTATCCGTAGCGGTACGGAAAGGTGTCTGCGGCCAATAGAAGCAATACGGTCCGCAATTACGGAGATTTTTTTTACGGTCGTGTGCATGGGGCCTTTTTTTTTATCCATTTTTGCTGGGTTACTGGCTGTCGGCGCCAAATGTTTAAAAGTTTGTGGACATTTCGCTTTTTTTGTTTTGCTTGTGTTCATTTTTTACGGAAAAAGGAGTCCTACAGGACACGCCGATATGATAGAGGGTACCTCCGTCGTGCAATAGATAAGACTGCCGTATAACGTGTGATCTGCAGCCTGTACTTTTACCCTGAGATCATCTTTACCATTGATTCTATGTACTGCGCGGCCACACTGCCGTACCTCGGGCTGTCCACACGGGGGAGCCTGGGAGCAGCCGCCTTTAGTGTCAGTCCCCTCCTCTCCACGCTTCCTCCCCCCGATCTATCAGAGTCTCCACCTCCCCCTCCCTCGCAGTCTTCCTCTCCGTCCGTCTCTCTGACGGCGCCATTTTGCCCCTCTCCTCCCCAGGATCCGGCGATAGATAGGGGGGGGTCACTGCAGCACCCCCGTACCCCGTTTTGCCGCTCGGGGAGCCCCTCGGGCCGTTTTCTTCCCCCTGGGGTCGGTGCATTCTGTTCTTGGAACTCTTGACTAGGAAGCACGTTACATTTTTTTTTATTATTACCCCCCGACCTTCTCTATTGCCCCCCTGTGGGGGGGAGGAGGAGGAGAATTTTGTTGGATTGCAGGAGCACCGAGTGCAGGAGGGGCCCCTGAAGCCTGATCCTGGAGAGGGCCCCCTCCTCGCTGGACTGGCGGACTCTCACACTTCCCTCTTTGAGCTGCATCCTGTGTAAGTCTTTTTTGTATTCTGCTCTTCCCCCACCTTTAACCCTTTCCTGCCCCGTTCAGACTTTAAATGCCCCTATTTAAATAGCTCTTAAAGGGCCCCTGCACTCTCTAGCTCCCTAGTAACCCTTTGCATGCCACCGCCCTGAGCCTGCTTGGAGGGGGTGGGGGTGCATTTTCCTCATTTCTGGTTTGTTTGCCTGTAGCATTAGCGGTAGATCGGTCCATATAGATCACAGCTGTGTTAGTATTTATGTTCTGTAGGGGCTGTCATGTGACAGATGGAAGTGTGGCCGGTATTGTGGTGTATACAGGACCTGCCTGGTAAGGCCAGTATGCCCCCTGCTTGCTCCATCTTGCTGATTAATAAGGCTTTGCAGTCCTTGGCAGCCTTGCCCGCTCTCCTTTTTTATAATCTGGATGGCTTCATGCCGCTCGGTGGAGCCCCCCTGTTCTATTTCCCTTCATACCTATCCCAGCTTTTTCCTTCCCGCCTGCCCCCTCCTCTTGTAACCCGCACCCCTGTAGTAGTTGGGAGTCCTCCTTCCTCCCAGTGAACGCACTTTCCTTGTGTTGCTATCTCATCCGCATATCACTCAATGCAGCTTCCCACCCACCTCTTTCTCTTTTTGGGTCCTTTGTGTTCTGCATTGATCCTTCCTTGCCCTCGTTTCTTGCTGCTCTTTTTTGATCCCCCCCCCCCTTCTCCCGTCTTTACGTCCCACCTTTTTTGACCCTCTTCGACTATCACCTTCTCGCCCACTTCCAGCTGCTCTCCTTACCTTCGTGCCACCTGGGTCTGTGAGAGTCTTGGCTGTATGTTCTTCGCCTGTGTGGTTTACTCGTCCTAATTCCCCCTCTAATACTTCACAGTGTTCCCATTTACCTTTTATTAATGTCCGCCGCTCCGTAATGGTCTCCAGCCGAAACGTCCATGTCCCTATCACCTTTATTAGCGCCCTTTTAATATCTGTATTTTGCGGTATACTTGGACTCAGGATAGGCCATCAATAGCTGATGGGTCGGGGTCTGACTTCCGGGACCCCCGATGATTTTTCTACCCCCCGACTCTCCCATCTATCTGCCTCCAGGACCCTCCTCTCTGGGCCGTATCGTCTAGCTTAGATTGCAAGCTCTGGAGTCCTCTTACTTTCGCCTTTGTCTCCGGCTAAGTTCCTGCAGTGCTCGGAATTTATTATTCCGCCCTATAGGGCTGATGAACATGTTGGTATTTCTTTTCGCTGTCTTGTCTTGCTGACAGTTTCCTTACAGACATCACTTTGTGGAGCAGTAGAGACGATTCTGCTCCTTTATATAATACATTATTAGCAGTATGGTAGACCATGAATTTTGACTTCCCCGGTCTGTATTGTTGAGTTTGTGTAGTATGATAATATTGATGTAGGCAGGATTTAACAATGGTAATGTCAGCGTGCTGGGAAGCCGCCATATTTGTTGTTTTTGGCTCTGCAGGAAGTCACACGTCTTGTGTGTCACACCCCAGAAAGAGGAGTCTTGTGTAATTTGTTTCTTTGTGTGGTTCTTGTTTGTGGAGAACATTTTGGCTCATTTTACAGATTGTTGTCCTTGTTGGATGTGAAACCAGCCTTGGAGTGCCCCTCGTGTGGTCTTCAGAGCTCGACAGGGTGGACAATGTGCCCTAAAATTGGTGGCCGGCACTTGAGGAGTTTTCCGTTGATGTCTAAGAAAGTGCTTACTGGCAGGCCATGACTAAGGCCCCATGCGAGATGACTGTGCCCATAATCACGGTCCCTGATTACGGCCGCTGACAGCCACCTGCATTTGCGGTCCATGCAACCATATAAAGTATGGAAGCACAGTCCGTAAAAAGCAAAAAATAGGACCTGTCCTCTCTTTTGCGGAGACTTTCTACGGCGTGGACACCTTCCCGTAAATATACGGGAAGGTGTCCACCCGCCATAGAAGTGAATGTGTCCGTAAATACGGACTAAATCTACGGTTGTCTGCATGGGGCCTAAAGGTCTAGGACTAAAGTTGCCCGTACACGTTGGTGGGCCAAACCCGCCGACCATCTCTCCCGATGGCAGATGTTTGAGTAGTGAAGGATTGGGCATGTTTTGATTTCAGCATGCCCAATCCTTTGTTCTCATGGGAGATAACACAGCAAATTTTTCGAACATTTGGACAGGTCTTTGTCCAGCCCTAGGATAGGGTGGACAGTTGTAGCTCACAAATGGAGACTGAGGTTAGAGGGTTGCTCCCATCTCGGACATTTATGGCATATCCATAGGATATGCCATTGATGTTTGATTGAAGTGGTCCCACCTCTGGTACCCGCACCTATATCTAGAATGAGGACCCACGATCTTGATCCTACCCTATGTCAATGGGCTCCAGCCACTGGGTGACGAGGTGGCCGGGTTTTCCTGAAACAGCTGAGAGCGTTTTGCTACTTGGTTTCTGAAACTCCCAAGTAAATGGGAGTCACGGACACAACGTAGCATATTGAGCCGCGCTGTTTCAGTTGCTCGCTGTGCTACACTGTGCTCTGCTGTTTCCAGAAACCCGGCGACCTTGTCAGCCACTGGCCATAGCCAGGCGGCAGCAGGTAAAACGGTGGTCAGGGGGTCCATGTTCTAGAGATGGGTTTGGTTCTCCTCTAGGACCACCATCTATCGGACATTTATGCCATATCTTGTAGATATGCCATAAATGTCCAAGGTGGGAAACCCCTTCAAATGTTAGGGCTTTTAAGAGACGACATGGAAAAAGTGGTGAGACACAAAAAATCAAGCACGTCCTGGAGACCATGCGATTCTGTAGCTCGAGTTGTGAGGGCATGTCCGAAAGGGAGTTTGTGATGGCCTAGACTAGACGGCCAGGTTGTGTTACGCTGAAGTGTAGATTGTGAATTTTGAGGTTGTTCTGGATGCGTTAAGTAAGTAAGGCTCTGTTCATGTCTCCGTGGTTTCTGCATGACGGATATCGCCGGTGACCAACGGACGCCATTCACAAAGCGGCTCCTAAATGCAATGCTGATTTGTCCACCATTTTGTATACCTGCAATGGCAAAACACGAGGGCTTTGTATGTCTTTTGTTTTTTGTGTATGGGTATATTGTTGTATAATTTTTATGATTTATTTTCACATTTCTAACCATGTGTTATTGGGCCGTTTGGAAGCCCCAAAAGAGATAAAAGGGGCCTGGGTACTAAAGTGCCACTAATCCGTTTTCTCATCTCACTCTCTCATATTTGGGTGAATAGGCCCAGGCCATTTTTTTTTTTCCATGGACTTAGGTTCCGAATTAATCCTTTATGGACCTTTTTTGTACCCCCTTTAATAGTCTGCAATGCTTTGTACTTGAGGGTATCCCTTTGGTGGCCTCCATCTATGGTTTCACTGCAGCATATAAGTATAAATCTATATATTTTCAATAGTATGATGTTAATTGTTTTTTTGTTTTTTTTTTACCTATAGGTATCCCTCATTGGAGTTGCCTGGGGGCAGTGTGGCCAACGTCAGCCCCCCCTCTGGGGAAACATCCCCCTCCCCTGCCCTATTCCTTGTGCTGAATGGCTGCGATGGCACCTGCTCTCACTGACCCTGCCCCTGACGCCCACAACCTGCACTTCAAGCTGGCGCCCCCATCTTCCTCCCTCCCCCTTGGTGAGACCAACGGCGGCTGTCTTCCTCCACCTGCCCCGCCAGACCTGGTAACCAACTACAGTGGGACACCTGGAAAATTGGCTGGAGTTTTCACTCCACGGTCTATCTTGTCTCAGTCACTGTGTCGGGGGCGTTCCTCCATTTTGGAGCTCAACCTGGAGGAGCTGAGAGGCATTGCCAATTCCGGAAGAGGGGGCCAAGGAGGACCTTTAAATGGACTGGCCAAAAGAGCTGCAAAGCCAGCTGTGGACAAGCCCCCAAGCCTTGCCATTCCTGCTTTGGATCCTTGGGTCAAAGCCCCAGTTGTACCTCCAGGATCTCCTGCTGAGGAACATGAACAGAAGGGGTCTCGTGTTGAGCATAGTTCTGATACACGCTTGAAAGCCTTGTTACGGCGCCATGGGGAGATGGAAAAGAGGGCGCGATCAATCCAAAAGAGGCTTCAGTTGGTCCAAGCAAAGCAGGTTGAACGTCATCTCCATCAACAGCTAGGCGGTCTGGTAGGGGCAGCATTTGGTCGGGGTCCAGACGTTCCTCGCAATCGTTTGACTGTAGTGACACGTAAAGCTGATGCCCAGCGTAGAGGAGAAGTGGGCAGTGGCAACGCGGATGCTTTTTTGAAGGGAACAGCTGGTGAACTAGAGAGGCTGAGCTGCTCGGGTTCTGCCACTTTACGGGCGTGCGAGCGAGGATTTGACTCTGATGCCACAGAAAGTAGTTCAGGAGGGGACTCTGATGCAGAGGAGGATGAACTGAGACAAGTGGACACCCAGCAGAGCCACGTACCTCTGTGAGTAGTTTCCTAATCCTATAGTTTGGGTCACCTCAAGGACCAATCTATGGGAAAAATTCCTGTGCAAATCTAATGGTATCGGGGCAGTTCTGTTGCTGTTGATAGATCCATCAGTAGTTTTTGTTTTTTTTCATGTTAAGTCCTCAAACGATTACCTGCATATGTCAATGAGTAGGAAATCATTCAACGTCTGTCTGATATCGGCACCCCCTTTCCTTATGCCCTATTACGACCCCATTATAACCATGTAAAATGTTATTATCGATTTGTTAATATTGCTATTATGTTTTGGTGTTTGATTTGGATTTCAGTTGTTATGGGGTTACATGGCTGATAATCTGGGGGGGGGGGCCTCAAAGACCTACTGTGTATAGATAGTCGTACTAGTATATATGGGATTCATGCAATCTCGGTCATCAGTCTTAAAGGGGGAGTCCACTTTTCAAGGTGTTTCGAGAGCCTGGGTTTGCTACTTCGCGACCGACTACACTGAGCTGTTGTATCGGCGTACATCGTAATAAGACTTGACCGCTAGTCTATAGAGATTAATAGTATCTTTGTGGCGCCATGGACCATGTGAAGCAACTAAGCTAAGAAGCCACTTGGCAACCAACATCTGGGAAGGAAGTCTGATTTTACAGAGGTGATGTGGTCGCAGTGAATGTAAATTGCAAGTTGTCACATCTTTATATTATTTGGCTTCTGAATATCTTAAACTACTTGGTGTAGGTGTCATTTGTATTGGAGCTCGATTGCAAGCTTTTCTGGAGCAGGAGAGGACGCGACGGGTTATCCTCCCTAAACTGCTGAATTTGTGTTGTGGAGTAAGTTAAAGGGGTTTTCCATTTTAGACATTTATAGCAGCTCCATGTCTGATCGATGCAGGTCCCAGCTCTTGTACCTGCAGCTATATCGAGATTTCGGGGTCACACAACCCCCATCCTGCCTGTTAAGGTGGTTGCTGGCCGCTTATTCCGCGCAGGGTACTGTGTGGAGGGGGGCCATGCATGCCTGCGACTCTCCATTATGTACTATGGGGTTATGGAAACAGCTGAGCAAGCGCTGCTTGGCTGTTTCCATAACTCCAATAGAACATTATGGAGAGATCTGCATCTCAATACAGGTGCGAGTCCCTGAGCTGGGACCTGTGGATATGCCATAATGTCTGCTGCCTCGAAAAACCCTTTAATGATGTTAAAGGTTACTTAAAAGTTGAATGGCCTCTCTGTATAAAGTACAAGTTGTAGAAGTTGCCTTGCGTTCCTATGGTGAGTGCAAACGCCTTATTATAACTGATAACGGACAATCAATACATTACCTTGCCGTGTGCTTGTTCTAAAAATTACCTAGTGTCTGATAAAAGGTCATTAAAATTTACTAGGTTTCTAAGGGCTTATTCATACGAGCATGCTCGTCCGCGTGACGGCCGTTAAAACAACGGCTGTGACACAGACTCGATGTATTGTATGTCAATGGGGCCGTTCACACGACGGTTGTTTCAACGGCGCGTGTGAAGGGTCCGTGAAAAAATAGGACGTGTCCTGTTTTCCTGCGTGTCACGCATCCCTCCATAGACTAGTTTATGGGGATCCATGACAACGCGTCCTGTACGGATGCACCTCAGACGTGAAAAATGCGTTTTTTCACATCGGAGGTTAGCTACGCTCGTCTGAATGTAGCCTAAGGGTTATAAAGACTCTTCAAAAATGTTACCTCTTTACCCCCTCTTCTCTATTTCTTTAAGATTAATGTAGTTTGTGTGAATATTGTTTCCGAAGCTTTCGCTTTCCGTTGCTATATTGGTGTACACATCACGTTAATTTATAGGTGGAAGCAGCATAATAGGATCCCCCTTGCGCTAGGGATCTCGCAGCAGGGACCCCCTTGCGCTAGGGATCTCGCAGCAGGGACCCCCTTGCGCTAGGGATCTCGCAGCAGGGACCCCCCGTGCGCTATGGATCTCTGAGCAGGGACCCCCCGTGCGCTAGGGATCTCGGAGCAGGGACCCCCCCTTGCGCTAGGGATCTCTGAGCAGGGACCCCCCCTTGCGCTAGGGATCTCTGATCAGGGACCCCCCCTTGCGCTAGGGATCTCTGAGCAGGGACCCCCCCTTGCGCTAGGGATCTCGCAGCAGGGACCCCCCCTTGCGCTAGGGATCTCGCAGCAGGGACCCCCCTTTGCGCTAGGGATCTCGCAGCAGGGACCCCCCTTTGCGCTAGGGATCTCGCAGCAGGGACCCCCCTTTGCGCTAGGGAGCTCGCAGCAGGGACCCCCTTTGCGCTAGGGAGCTCGCAGCAGGGACCCCCTTTGCGCTAGGGATCTCGCAGCAGGGACCCCACAGCAGGGTCCCCCTTGCGCTATGGATCTACACCTCAGTCATACATCAAATGCACCATGGTAAGCTCTCTTGCACATGACCGAGTGCCACTCGGGTTGTTTTTCACGGCATCAGAGTGGAGCCCGATAGTTTTCATGGACCCATTCACGACAGTGGGTAAATCCGGTCTGTGAAAACGCACCTGACTCTGCGAACCGTGGAAAGATAGAACATGTCCTATCTTTCCATGGATCACGGACGGGACTCGGGTGGCACACAAGGTCGTGTGCATTAGGGCTAAGAGATGGCTGACCCTACATAGTTTTTAGGGAGGGCCGCTGCAAGTAGCCATAACTGTAAAGCCGGCCTTACACAATGTGGCCCATCAATCGTATGTTGGATCATTCGTACAAACGTTGACCATGAACATGCCAGACTAAACTGAAAGAGCAGGGACTTGGTTAAAAAAAAAAGTGTCATATACCAGAGTTCACTCAAAGTGGCGAATAATCGGCTGGCGATCATGCCATACATGCCTAGTTTCAGCTGACGATGGCCAAAACAAATCCAATATCACAGATCACTTTTTTTTCTTTTTTGGAAGACCGTGACGCCTTGGAGGAGCAGGGTACCCTTGTGTCCTAGATGTGATGCCAACTGTTGGACCCCCATCGATCAGGCGTTTATGGCATATCACGTAGATATGCTAAAAAGGTCTACAGTGGAAATACACATTTAAGGTGCTAGATTACATCATCCTTTTAAATCTAGTGACCTATAGAGGTGGCGGGCATTGGTTCCAACCCGCTACCTACCAGCAATAATAAGACGACTTCTAGAGCTCTATGTCCAACAGATAGTAATGATGTGGGCTATACAGCAAGTAATGATTGACCCGTGCCAACAACCATGGTGGACCTCAGGTGATTCTTTCCTTTCCTCACTGAAAGTAATGATGAATGTTGCCATATATTGAACCAACCTTACCCAGTTAGGTACAGGGCCAAAGACTTCCATTTGATGGGCAGGAAGAAAGTGCGGAGGCCACTGATCAAAGGGATCCAAGAACGGGCTAATCCACCTTGACTGTTGGTGCCAAAGAGGCATCAAGTTGTACATGGGCACCCGTGGTCATCAGTTGGGTTTCAGCTTCGGAGCTAGTCTGTTTTTATGGCCTTAGTATATAATGAATTCTACGTTTTCATCTTGTTGACGCTTCAAAAGCTTCTCTGTCCTCTTTAGTTAATATATATTTCATGTCCCGAGCCCCTTTTTAATTGTGTATTCTCTACGGGAGTGTAGGCAGCATGCATAAGTATTTCTTCAATGCAGTCTTTGCCACAGCTGTTGCCAGCTGAATTGGATTCTGGTCCGATGTGTGGCACAGGGCACTGTGAGACTCTTTGTATTCGGCTAGGTGGGGAATGACTGAGCTCTGTTCTTTTCTACAATACTGAGTAAGTGAGCGTGGCCGGCCCTTGCTGAAAACTCGACCCTATGGTCAATAATTCTCCGATTGTGAAGCTGCAGATCGTATCAGTTACGGATAGAGAATGCCCGTCAGCGTCGTGGGCATGTCTTCTGCATATAACTGGGTTTGGTGCCTCAGCTGCTAGATTTACTCCATTAGTAAAATTGATTTTCCTGTATACTTGCTTTCTGAACACTCCTCGCCCTTGCTATCTTACATGGCAGGAGTTGTGCCCATCTTTATTACACAGGCCGTGTTTGTGCTTTTTCTGCCAGGCCCTTGTCGATTCTCATACTTCTCGGTGTAATGAGCTGCATCATTCACACTCCTGCCAGTCCTAGTGGTAGCAGTTTGTCCATAAAGCTATATTTCCATTCTTTGCATTTCTACCCGTGCCCACTGTGTCGCCGAGAGGCGGGCGTTATTACCATGGTAACCTGCGTTTCCCTTCCAGCCAGTAATATCCCTGGATTTTTTGGCATTCCTAGAATTCCTGGCTGTGGGGGTGTTAACTCTGCCACTGCCGTGGTGACAGATAAGAGCCCCTATGCAGGTGGCCTACGTTAAAATGCTCTCCTCCAAATATAAAGCCGTGAGTGCATTTAACCCAGGCCCTGCAGCGCTATAACTTTCTACTATTGATGCATTGAGGATATTAGTAGTTACTGTGACGCTTCTCTTCTATAGTAGACCCCCATCTTTGGCTCCATGGACAATAATACTAGAGGTGTACAGCAATGGTGTTGCTTCTCGCTGCCCTAGACTGTGGCGTTGCTTATTTCTTAGGTCTATGAGGCGTCTTGTATTTGTTTCATGTTGCGTCTTCAGACGCTATGGGGCCAGTTACCC
This sequence comes from Rhinoderma darwinii, assembly GCF_050947455.1. NCBI lineage: Eukaryota > Metazoa > Chordata > Amphibia > Anura > Rhinodermatidae > Rhinoderma > Rhinoderma darwinii. The sequence continues at coordinate 14,286,758 of NC_134699.1, read as the reverse complement.
TAAGGGCCAATTCACACAGAGTTTTTTGACGCGGAAACCGCGTCGCAAAACGCGCCAAAAAAAACGGTTGAAAATGCCTCCTATTGATTTCAATGGGAGGCGGAGACGTTTTTTCACCGCGAGCGGAAAAACCGGCTCGCGGGATAAAGGGACATGCCCTATCTTTGGGCGTTTACGCCTCTGACCTCCCATTGACATCAATGGGAGGCAGAGAAAGTTTATTTCGCGACATTTTATGCCCGCGGCGCTCAATGGCTGCAGGCAGAGGAAAATCTGCCTCAAAATTCCGTTTGGAATTTGAGGCAGTTTTTCCTCCTGCAAGAAACTCAGTGTGAACCCAGCCTTAAAGGGTCATTAGGAGATGTTTTTACGTTCCATGTCTGATCACTGATGGAATTTGGTAGAGCACCAAGTTGGGATCTCTCCTAGACTGAATGGATCTTCTACCTGCGGTACAAGATCTTCAGCTCTAAAACCGGCAGTGTGAACTGTATTCAACCATATCATCTGTTGTAGATCACACACTGCAAATTTCAGCAAGGGGTGGCATTGCTCTTTGTTGTTTTGGCAATGGAGAATTAAGTGATGCAACTTGGCGCCACAGTTACTGTTGGCATCAAACCCAGTGCATATTAAGGTGCCAGTCTTGCCCTGTGCCTGTACTCGCATGGCATTTATTAACCTGCTGGTATATTGTTATACCGTATGGTTTCTTTATGGAAATATAAAGCAGGTTACTGACCAATGTAAATTCTGCCAGGATTCTGCCCACTTTCTCCCACTGTTCCAAGACGTCTAGTTTATATATGGCGACCGTGGATTGTCATCCTTCTGACATTTATGGTTTCGCGTGACTGCGTTGTGCGGGGCTCTGGCCGGGATGTACGTCTTTGCGGGGAGTGCATGCAGGCCCCTTACGGGGTATTATAATGGGAAGTTACTCTTTCCTAGGTTCCGCAAAGCCCATGTAGTGTTTAAAAGGGTTGTCTGAGATCCTCAGTCACCACAGTAAGGCCTTATGCACACAACCGTATTTTTGGGACCGCAATTTATCTGCATTTTTACGAATAAATTGCGGACCCATTCTTTCTATAGCCCCATGCACATGACCATGATTTACACGGATAGGTGTCCGCACGGCAAAAACTCAGGACAAGTCATTTTACGGTCTGGATTTGCAGATTCACCAATACCGGTGAATTGTTGTGGATCCATGAGTCTGGATGACAAACTGATGCGACAGATTGCAACAGACCCGTGGTTTTGCGGACCGCAATACCAAAACGGTCGTGTGCATAAGGCCTTAATGTTAGAAGAAAGGTTACCCACTTTTCAAATCCCCCCCCCTGCCGCACCTTACCCGATACTCTGGTGATCCCTGCCGATCCTGCAGCGATGACATCATGTACATCATTCACTTGACCGCTGCAGCCAATCGGGCCTCAGCGGCCACGTGTCGTGCATTCAGGCAACGTTATGATGAGGGGCATAACATCTTGGAGGGCATCTGGGTTGTATATGGGTGTGCATGAGACAATGAGCTTCCTACATGCAGATGTAGCTGGTGTCCTTATACTGTTACCATTATGATAAATGGCTGCCGGAGCGGGTTTTGTGTTTTCGGAGCACATGGGTTATTTAACGTCTGCCTCCTATCCATCTGCTCTCCATCCATTTCCAGCCCGTCGGCGACCTACTTCTTTCTCTCGCTTTTTTTCATTCGCCATCCGCCCCCCCCCCCCCCCCCTTTCTCACAAGACATTCCCACAACCTTGGATGGTATCAGCTGGGGTTTAAGGACAAGGTTGGCAAGGGACAGTCTGTTTCAAATAATATGCTTCTCTTCGGGTTTTTGTGGTAAAGTTTTATATTTCCTACTACCCTAGATTGTGGCTGTCGAGCAACTTCCGTGACTGACATGACTATTTACAGGGACTGTACAGATCCCTATTGTTTTGGTTGGTCCCACAAACGTTATTGCGTGACTGGCGTTGGTCGCAGCGGATAAAGTTGTAATGCAAAAGTGTTGCATGCTGTGGTACAAGTTGATGCGTTCTCCTAACCTTATGGCAGTGCTGCTTATACGTGGCCATATTGTGGAAGAACACGCCATACGTTGCACTTCTATTCATGCAAAGATTTCCAGAGGTTCTTAGAAATGGAGATAGAAGTAATGATTGTGGTGGCGGGAATTTTATTTAGGCATCCTTTCCCATCTCCCATTCCCAGGTGTAGGATTAGTTGTTCACTTGACGTTTTGCGATGTACAAGTTAAACATATCCATAGGGCTTGATTAGCCCAATAGCGGCTAAAAGTGTATCCTTTTGGCCTCCAGGCTGATATACGTAAATATACACGTTCTTTTTTTTTTTTTTTTTTTTCAAGGGTGATGTAGCGTAGTAGACTATGCTTTTCCATCTTGCAAAAAAATTTATATCGCGCAGGATATGATTGTTTTTCTTTTTTAACAAGGGGGCCCATGGGTGACGGATGCTACTGTATGGCTTACGTCACCTGAATAACATTAAGGCACACGGACTTGGAAAGTCACCCGTATTTGCGGGCTGTGCTCCCATTATAAAGTATAGGAGCACGGTCCGTAAATAAAAAAATAGGACCTTCTCTTTTATGCGGGTCATTTCTATGGCCTGGACACTTACCCGTAAATATACAAGAAGGTATCCAGGGGCCATAGAAATGAATGGATCCGTATTTTTATCCGCATATACAGATCCGTTATTTGATAGCCTTTTATGATGTATACATTAAACGGTTATCATCATAGTCTATGGGCGATGGATGCGTTAAACAGGCGCCTAACAGTGGTGTCCATTGACCATAGACTATAATGGCATCTGTTTAACGAATACATCATGGATTCTAATTACCCGAATTCACGATGTATCCAATTTAAGGCTTCGTTCACATCTGCGTCAGGGCTCCGTTCATTGGTTCCGTCTGAGCTTTCCGTCAGGGGAACCCATAAACGGAAGCCTGATTTATTTTAATTTTTTTTTAAATTTTTTATTTTTATTTTTATTTTACTTTCCTTTTTCATCACCATTGATTTCAGTGATGACGGATCCCGTGCAAATTGTCTCTGTTTGTCTCCGTTGTGCAAGGCTTTTATGGAAGTAATACTATAGTCAAACCAACGGAACCCTTTCACAACGGTGACTAACGGAAACCATTTGCACCGGATCAGTCACCATTGAAATCAATGGTGATGCAAACGGAATCCTATGGTTTCTGGTTTGTTTCGTTCAGGGTTCCGTTCATGGGTTCCCCAGACGGAACCCATGAACGGAGTCCTGACGCAGATGTGAACGAAGCCTAAGGCCTCGTGCACACTTACGTCACCGTTTTCACGGCCGCTTTTGACGGGTCCATGAGCCCGTTTTAACTCCCGTGTGCACTCCGTGTTTTCGTTTCCGTGCGCCGAGCATGGTACTGTCCAGGGTGCTGAAAGAGTTAATGGGCTGCACTGATAAGCGGTAACTCTTTCAGCACCCTGGACAGTACCATGCTCGGCGCGCGGAAAATAAAATGTTAATGTAATAAAAAAAAAATATAAGTTCATACTTACATTCCTCCTGTCCGGCCTCTAGCGATGACGTTCAATCCATGTCGCCGCTGCAGCCAATCACAGGCTGCCGCGGCCTCTGCAGCCAATCACAGGCTGCCGCGGCCTCTGCAGCCAATCACAGGCTGCCGCGGCCTGTGCAGCCAATCACAGGCTGCTGTGTCACAAAAGAAGGTCGGACTGGAGGAAGAAGAGGGACTCGTCACCAAGACAACGACCGGGTACGTATGAAATGCTTTTTATTTTATTTTTAATCGGCAGCCTCTTTTCGCTATCAGTTATTGATAGAGACAAGTGGCTGCCGATTAAGTGTAATATTTTTCTAATGTTTTTCTGCCCGCCCATCGGTTGCTAGGCAACGGCTCCGTCACACACGGACGCCTTCCGTGTGCCTTCAGGTTTTTTGACGGCCCCATTGACTTGCATGGGCCTCACGGTCACGGAATCCCGGACCAAAGTAGGACATGCTCTAGTTTGGATCGGAAAGGAGCAACGGACCGTCAAAAAAACTGAAGTGTGCATGGCCCCATTGAAATGAATGGGTTCAGGGTGCTATCAGTGACAAAAACGGTTAGCACCCTGAAGGAAAAAACTGAAGTGTGCATGAGGCCTAACAGGTATGTTTTGTTTTTTTTATAGTTAAAGAGGCTCTGTCACCACATTATAAGTGTCCTGTCTCCTATATAAGGAGATCGGCGCTGTAATGTAGGTGACAGTAATGCTTTTTATTTAAAAAAACGATCTATTTTCACAACGTTAGGAGCGATTTTGGTTTATGCTAATGAGTTGCTTAATGCCCACGTGGGCGTATTTTTACTTTCGACCAAGTGGGCGTTGTACAGAGGAGTGTTTGACGCTGACCAATCGGCATCATGCACTCCTCTCCATTCATTTAGACAGCAGAATCGCGTTCTTACTAGAACATGATCTGCAGCCACATACACAGACATTCTGCTTGATTAACGTTAATCCAGTGTCCTGATAATGAATACACATGACCATCCAGCCTGGACGTCATGTGTACTCAGAATCCTGACACTTCTGAATCTTTTCTGTGAGATTCCAGCAACGGAAACAAAATCTCGCGAGATTACGGAGGTAAACGAGATTTCGAGGTAAACAAGGTTTTTTTTAAATAAAAAGCATTACTGTCACCTGCATTACAGCGCCCATCTCCTTATATAGGAGATAGGGCACTTATAATGTGATGACAGAGCCTCTTTAAACAATTATTATTTGAGTGATTACACATTGTTTTCCGCGGCCGGAAGTCGTGATCTTACTGTCCGGCAGCGGCTTCCAGTCCACATGAAAATGGCGCCAGATTTCGCTCTGCTAACAAGCTTAGTTTTGGTCTGTGTTGGAGCGGCGCATGCGCCGTTCCCACACAGACGGCGTACACTGCAGTGAATGGAACAGCTCCCGTTCCCATTCTCTATGGGGTTGTATGTGCCGTATTCCATCTCTGTATGTGTCGTTAATCGACACATACAGAGATGAAAAAAAAATGGCAGCCCCCATAGAGAAGTAAAAATTAAAAAAAAAGTAGAACACGAACACAAATAAATAAATTGTTAATTTTTTTATCATGCTAAAAGCAATATGAAAAAAAAAATAATAATAATTCATGACCCCTTCCCTTTAACGTATATGTTGGGAGCTTTTTTCTAAAGTATATGTCAAACATTGGCAGAAAACGTGATGTGACCTTGACCCTGCTATTCGCTAGGATGGAGATGGAGCTGCTTAGACCACCCCAGAAACCGGTATGATTTTCTTACTAGACTTATAGATATTCATATTAATCAACCTAAATATTTTGGTGCAAGAATAAAAAAAAAGATCCTAGGCGTGTTGATGACCCCGGGGATATGTCCAACCTTGTAGACAGACGTCTCCAGTGGTCCTCTTGTTTTGCTATGAAAAGAGAGATAAGGGCAGCACTCTCTGTGAATGAACCTTTTCAGCCGTTCTTAGGCCTTATTGTTTTGCCAGATACTAGTCCATTTAGTTTCATTTATTACTGTGCGGCATTGCTATTGTTGGAAGATTAAAAGAAAGGTCTTCTTGGCTTCATGTCCACCCGCCAAGATGTTGTCCCACTTCGTGCAGTCTTCCGACCTTCAATGTCAAATGAATCCTAGTTGATAACGTTTTGTAGGAAAATCGGCAGAACAAGTAGTCTCGTAGAAAAAATAATTTAGTCTTCGGTTATTAGCTTGTTTACGGGAAGGTGTTAAAAGAACGTACCTGAAGGCTCCAGAGAGTGGTGGCAAAACGCCCGTGTAATATTGTTGGGCGCTGAGTGGTGTTCTTCACTTCTTTTGATCCCTCTGGTTTCACTCAACGATTTCAAAGCTTTTACCCCCAATGAAACACGATCGGTTATTGTATCCTATGCACAACGGTGGTCACATATCCTGTCAATAACTGCTTATACGTTTTTGGTTTAGTTAAGGCCTATTACGTTGTATAAACTGTGAGTTACTCGGCTAATCACTCGATCTCCACTTCTAGATTTTGACTTTCTAAGAGAGCACCACCTTGTGGATGGAGACTTGAATTTCTTGCATGGCAGATTATGACCAGGAGTGGGCACCGTGGATAAAAGCTGATGATTTGGCCATGTCTGAGCTGAGATTTAATTCACAGACAGACTGCTCTCCTCTTGTCGTGCATTCATGCATTGTACTCTGGGAAATCTCTCACTGCGGTTTTGTAATTCCAAAGAAAATAATTGTCCTTTGTGAAGTCTAGGAGTGTCCGTAGCTCAGGAAAGCAGGCGACCGAGTTACTATCGGCAAGCGTTTATGTTGTGGGTTTTAAGGGGTATTATGGCTTTATGTCTTCGGATTGGATATGCGTGATGGTTGAAGGGGTTAAACCCATCCAACACCTGTTCAGATTACGGGTAAAATGAGGATCCTTGACCGTGACTCGTGAGGCCTTTATTAGTGTGCACCGTCCTAAAGTTCAAGGGGGTTTTCTTGTCTAAATTCTTTCTGATTTGTAGAAAGGGTAACATATAAAAAAAAAATATGAAAAAAATGTATTTACCAAGGTTGCAGGCCTAGTATCTGCTCCGGTTTCCCCATGACAAAACTTCTTGCTTTGTGTTCTTGTGCTTGAGTTATCACCGTGTCATTGTTTGGACCCAACTCACTATCCACACACATACACTCATAACTACCCCTAATAAAGTAAAGGTAGCCATACACCTTAGATAGCTGTCGGTCGACAGCTATTACTCCAGATTTCCCCCTATAGCCAAGCGTGCCTATGTAATCAATGGGTAGAGGGGTAAAAGCCGCAGCTCGACACTTCTGGCAACCGCTTATTTCACATGACAAAATAGTATGTTGAAATTCAACATGCCCAATCTTTCTTTTCCCCGACATCTGCCGTTGGTGGAGAGTCGGGACACCCGCGTACACATTAGATAGTCGGCCGGAATTGGCGGGTTCATTGAACGGTCATCTAATATGTATCGGATCGTAACATTGATGTGGACTGTGATTTGGAGCCATACAATGTCCCTATGACAACCAGTGAGCAGAACAAGAAGTTTTGTCGTATGGACAAAGGAGCCCGAAGAGCTTCTTCACACGGGACCTTTTAGGATGCGCTCCTGGACGTTGTCCTTTAACAACCACTGCTTTTTATAATATAAATAGAGTCGTCCGGGATCATTTTACTTTGCGTGTGGGGTAATAATCACTAATGACAGACACCCCCCCCCCTCTCTCTTTTCTTTCCTTCGTTAAGCAATCTAGACTAACGACTTCCTGCTTTTTGGCCTCACCTTATCTTAAACAACAACGTACGAGTCTTTGGCGTGTAAAAATAGACCAGTTTATAGTGTTTTTGTATTTTTATTTAGTCGTTGAACCTAGAAATTAATAATGGAACATGAAATAAACCTGTCCATGGTATTTCAGTCTTGTTTAGGCGCTGCATAAATCATTTGACTGAGGGGAGGGGCTTAAACCAATGGGTGTGGTTTATTTCCTTACAGACAGAGCAATGGGGGAGGGCTCCTGCTGCAGCTGGTCGCCTTACAGCCAGACACCGGATTGTGAGAAGGAATGGGGCCCATGTGGCGCTGAGCAGACCCTTGCCCCCAGGGTTGCAGTAAAAAAAAAAAAAACATAGGTTGGGTACGTTTTTATTTTTTTTTCCCTTCCCTGTCCTAATACTATTATTTCCGCAGGAGATAGGTGTCCGGCAGCTGCTTATCTAATCCACTCAACCGAGCTGATTGTTTATTCAGGGCATCGGGCTGATATCTAATATGATTACGTATCTTAATTATATTTAATGTGTATGGCCGCCCTTCGTCTGTCTGCATGAATTTACAGCTCCAGCGCCACTAAACACGCAGTTCCTCATTGTAACTATTCATTAGGGAGTCCTTTAGATGTGATCGGGCCATTGCATTAGAGGGTAGTACCAGCGACGGCGGGGGAAGCGGTCTGGTGGTGCAGTTGCCCAAGTCAACCATACGAGGGCTGTACTTATTTATTTTATTTTTTTCTCTCTTGTAAATGCTTCGGGCATTCTACTGTTGCCTAGACAACTGAAACTGCGGTTGCGTCTCTTTCCATCGCTTTTACACTTCTGACGTTAAATGCAGCCGTGCTTGCACATGGGATTACCCTTTAAAATCAGACCGCCAAATACCGGTGACCCATTTAGATTTCCACATTTGTCACCCATTTATTCCCAGTGCTAACAGAGTGTGTCTTATGTCCTAGCTGTAGTGATTGTCTCCTTTGCCTAATATTGCGTTAAACCTGTTTTTATTTTGTCAATGCAGTTTTCTAGGAATATAATATTATGATTAGGATAGGCAATCAATATCTGATTGGATGGGTTCAGGCTCCTGGCAGCCCAATTGATCAGCTGCATGAAAGGGCCGCATCATCTCCTTAATTGTTTACCCAGACACAGCGCCATACATTTAGTGGTGGCCATGCCTGGTACTGCAGCTCACCGCTGCAGTACCAGGCACTGCCACAACCAGGTGTACGGTGCTGTACTTGAGTAAATAGTGAAGAATAGGCCATGAATATTACAATACCGGAAAACCCCTTTCATTTCTATGGTCATTCGCTATTGCGCTTGTTTAGGGTCGCGCTCTATTATCTTGAGACAGTTGTCCCATGTTGTGTCCTGGTCATCTGGAAGTCCTCAGGGTTACATCTGAGGGTTTCTTTGTTCTAAAGCTGAACGAAACTGAACTCAACCCAGAAAGCCTGGAACGTTTCCTGATAAGTATTGTTTAAATGGTTGTTTTTTCCCTGTGTTATTTTGCATTTGCCGCAGACTATGGAAAAAAGATTAGAAATGTCAGGAGAATAGCTGCGATCGTGGCATCTGTGAATAGCGCTTCTTCTCTGGCAGGGACCTATCTCCTGTGGGAATAAAGGATCGGGCATGTTGAACGCTAACATCTTCTGTCGTGGGAAATTAGGGACACCACCGTAGACATTAGTCAGCCGATTGCACCAAAATCGGTGGGTTCGGTCGACTTTCCTCTAATGGGCGTCTTTAGACACTGCATTGCAGCTCATTGGCTAGCATTTCTTAAAGGGGTTTTCCCACAAAACACATGTACCCCCTATCTGCAGGATAAGGGATACATGTGTGATCGCTGGGTTTCTGACCTCTGGGACCCCCAGCGATGAGTAGAACGGGGGACCAAAATTTCTCCGAAGGGCTCCATGAGAATAGAGTGCTGGTGCACATTCTGGGCCACGCTCCATTAATCTCTATGGGACTTAGGGACCACTGGAGCAATTTCTGCATTCAATACAACCATATTTTTTCTTAGACAAGCCCCCTTTAAATGTTTTTCCCATGTTTTGTCCCCTACTCCAAAACACATAGTGGTCAGTCAAATGACTTGTACTAGACTTAAAGGGGTTGTCTATCACTTATCCACAGGATAGGCGATAAAAATCTGATCGCTTTCGACCCACAGCTGGGACCGATCACTAGAACAGGGATCCTGAGCCACCCGTGTTCGTCACTGCACCCCCTGCTTGAATGGAGGGGTGGTCTAGCATGCACCCTGCCGCTCCTTTCAATGCTCATGCTGGACCACCCCTCTATTCAAAGTTCTCAATGTAGTTGTGCAGTGACGAGTAACAAAGGGGTTTTGGATGTTCTAGTGTTCGGTGGGGGTCCCGACAATCATACATTTATAACTTATGCTGTGGATAGGCAATAAACGTTGATCTCGGTATAACCCCTGTAATACAACACGTTGCAAAGCTTGGAACGCGCGGTGTGAATGCCACTCATGATAAACACAGTTTTGCGTCATAAACTATCAAAACTACATTACCCCTTTTCTCTGGCTGCTTTTTTACTACACCTAACTGGTCTCCCCAGCATTACAGCCGGGAAGAAGCAGCGTTACATTAAATTCAGAGGATATACCATATCCTTCAGAGTGAGAGCTGCCCTTTGCAGCAACACCTCCCCCACCTCCTTTTTTTTTATTGCCCAATTTGATATGGACAATCCAATTTTTTAGGGCCTTTAAGTTCTAGTCCGTCCTACCACCCTGTTGAAGGATACCGCGGTCAGCGCCTTCCTCCCATGATTACAATGATATTATTCATGGCTTATTTCGTACGGAATTTTTAGTTGCACTTTCTGCTGCGTTTTATGTTTTGTGCTTTTAGATTGCAGTAAATATGATTTTTATGTTCCGGACTCTTTCCGATTGCTCCACATTGTGGTCTTTGACGGTAAGAGATGGGTGTGTGTTGGAAGAATCCGGCTCTCGTACGTAGGACTATTGGGTCTTGTTCAGGACATAGGATCGCTTCCCGCACTCAAAGACAGGGTTTACCCTGGCTGATCCTGTGCCGCCCGAGGCACCACTGGTGGCTGCTGGGAACACCCTACATGCCCGCGATGTCATCAGTTGTTTTCCTGCACAAAGGACGACATTGAATGTCTGTATATAACACGTTAGTAAATGCTTCTGTAAAGACGAAAACAAATATTGGGTGTTCGGCCTCGGGGATTATAAAAATATAGGCAATATATGTTCATACGTTGTGCTCCTGCTACACGGTGCGTATACAGTAACCTTCCTTTTATCTGGCAGTAATGCAACCTGATAGCCAGATTATATTCTATCATATTCTGGATTATCGGATGGCTTTCTCTGCTCCGTTTTATTGATCCGGTGTGTGGAAATTGAGGATTATTATGCAGTTTTTGCTGGATTAGAGGAATTTTATGCTACTTGGTTTGTCTTCTACAAGTGGTAGAATATAAGACCGGTTTCCTTGGATGGAGGGAGTTTGTTATTCTCAGTGCAACTGACTCAGCAGCAAATAATTACATCCATGCGCATATGAACACGCTGAGGGTTAAAGGTTTCGGTTAACGCTGCGGGGTGGGACTAAAATGTTTGGAAGTTTTGCAAAAAAACGTTTTAAAGTCATATTTGCTTTTATTGCAATGCGTCTGTCCGCTTTGTGTTATTTTAAAGAGGATCGGATGAAGGGCTCCTTGCCGTGACCCTGGAGCTCCGTTTCGGACTTCAGCATGCCCAAAGTGTCTGGTAGCGGCATGCCCCCCTTATGAATAAACGTGCACGCTCAGCCAATCAGTGTGGGGGGGGGGGGGAGATGGCTGTCGGCCAAATGAGCGAGATTTGTATGGCCGTCCTAAATGAGGTTTGGGGCCTTTACCCATTGAAAGCAGTGGGTTTCCTTGCTTGTCTATTGCAAGCTTTGGAAATACATTAGCAGGGTCCTGCTTTGTACCCCTATCGAGCACCCTTTATAAAGGGCACCTAAGATCTCCTCACAAGTCTGTTTCAGTAAATACTTGTATTTCCCAGAAAATAACAATTTTGGAGCATTGGTTCCTCTGTTATTCCTCCTAGAAATTAAAGACTAAATTAACAACTGGGTGTTACCATTCCTTTTGTCAATAGGGTGTGTACTTACACAATCAGACACTGTCCGCGTTGACTGGATAGTGTTAGAATATAGGGATGTGGCCCAGTGACGAGGGATGGTTAAGCCCAGTTGTCAATCTTATTTTTACATTTCCTGGAGGAATAACTGAGGAACAGCACTATGCAAACATGCTCCAGAATTGTTAACATAAATATTTACTAAAACAAGAATGTCAGGAGACACGACGTTCTCCTCTTTTAAAGGACACTCCAGGGAAATCTTATACTGTTCTGACTAGTGCCGGGCTTAAAGGGGCAGTGCCTGACTCATCTTTGGTGGTTGAGACTCTTATGCTCCTCCCCCACCTTTCAAGCCATCCACTAGGCATCAGTTTTTCCTGGAGCGTTCCTTTAAATCATCTGTTGAACTATCTATACTGAATTATGAGCAGGTCCAATAACCATGATGATAATCTTGAAATAGACCTGATCGGTATTGCAGTAACAGGCCAGTCGTATTGAAGCTTCTCCAGCCATCTGTGTGCGATCGCAGAATCCGATAATATACTGGCCGCATGATCAGGAGGCAGGACCCGGCAGCGTACGACCAGCGCTATGATATGACAGCGAGAGCCTGTAAAATAATGTGCTTTTCACTTTTACTCTCCACTCCCTCTGACTAATGATTGCAAATCCCAGAACGGCTCATGCCATAGATTTCATCATTACTCAAGTATGTCAAAGGATTCCTGAGCAGGGCCGCATGTTAACACTACATCGCTCTTCTGCATTGAAATAAATGCGCCCGTTGGGTATATATTGTCTTATTATTGGTTGTGTGTTATTTTCTCATTAGGGGTTGGATATATATAATTTTTTGTGGGGATTTCATTCAGCAAGCAAGATAAAAAATATTATCTAGCGTTACGTCATTTGGGCCCATTTCACCTTCTGAAAGGGTATTCCCATCTTTGAATGTTATAGGATTTTGCCATACAATGTATGGTGGGGGTCCGAGCACTGTGAACTCCGCTGATCATCTGATTGGAGGGTCTCTCGGGTCCCGTTAGCCTTTTCTGTGCAGGGAATTCCCTGCCTAATATTTTTTTCATGCCTGATGTGTGGACGGACTCTTCCTAGTGTACAGCTAAAGGTGTGCTCAGCCAATCCGATGTCTCCCCTCTTCTGCCCCTCCTCTCACAGTGTGCAATCACAGAGAGTGACACAGAAACTGCATCTGCATCCCCCTCCTCCCTGTCTACTATGTATTACTCCCTTAACTAAAAAAAAATAAAATTCTAATGCTTACATTCAAAATGATGGATTTCTCCTTTACATAAGTGTGGCATTATGGGACTTAAGGCCCTATTACACCGGGCGATTTTGGCCGGTGCAGTGAGCATCGATCAACAAGACGATCAACAAGATTAGCTCGTTGATCAGCTCCCCTCTGCTCCTGTCACACGGAGCTATGGATGGGGACAAGCGTTCGTTACACCGATGGCTCGTCCCCATACATTACCATCATATCGGCAGCGCGTCGCCCTGTTTACACAGGGAGATGCGCTGCTGACCGATAGTTTTTTACTTTTTTAATACGATACGATCAGCGGATGACCGCTGATCTGCTGATCGCTGCCCTGTTTACACAGGGAAATTATCGTCAACGAGCGTTATATGAATGCTTGTCTACCCGATAATTGCCCAGTGTAAAACTCCCTTTTGAGTCCTTTTACACCGACCAATTTTGGCCACAACAGCGAGCGACGATCAACGAGACGGCTCGGTGATCTCCACTCGTTTGCTCCTTTCACAAGGAGCTATGATCAGTGATCAGCTCATTACTACGATCGCTCATCCTCCTACATTATCATCATGTCGGCGGCGCGTCTAACTCTTTACACGGGGGATGTGCTGCCGACCACAATAATAATTTAGACTGCATAAGCGATTAAATCGGCCAATGAATTGCTTGTTCATCGGCTGATCGTTTGCCCGATGATTGGCCCAGGGCGTCCCTTCCAGCATCTCGTAACCGGTATGACTATTGTATTTGTATTGCTCGGCCTGTATTATTATACTGCTGACGAGACGTCCTTATATTACTGGTCGCTGTTTGCAGCATGTAAGCCGACACTGTGAAATACTCAGATGTTGCACAATGAAGCCTCCGACTTGGTATTGACGGTCTTGTTGTGGACAGATCAGTGACATAACCAGCGGCCTCCTAATGTCATTTCCAGGGACGAGCGATCTTCCCCTATGAATTACTGCAGTGCATTTTAAAGGCCTTGTAAACACTCTACTATTATGTCTGCCGTTATATTCATCTCATGCGGGGACGGACCAAATACGGACGGCTTTAGGAGTTAATTAGTCCATTCCGGGACCCCATTTGACTGTTTTAGTGGTAGGTAAATAGTAAAAGGGTTTTATCCCAATCTATAGCAGTCGTGTAGTGTGAACACATGGAGTACCCACTTAGCAGTGCTAAGATTGCGGTAATGCAGCTGTTATAGACTTTCTGCTCCCTCCTCACATCTGCTCCTGTGGAGCCTCCGCTTATCCAGGGTGGGCTCTCCATTCACGCTGTGATACAGTTTTATTGTGGAGCCCCCTTTAGCCTGTTCCCATGATATTGCTAGTTAAGACTGATATGAAGAATAAGGCCTCGTTCAGACGACCATAATGTGGTCGTGTTTTAGTGTGACCCAAACTAACAGAATTATAGATCTGTATGATGCCCATGATTCGGGTCGTTAGACCTGTGGTCGGACCGTGACTTGCAGCCTTAATACTGACACTAAAATGATCGTCTGATGTGATGCCTCGATATATATTTTCTTTCACACATTCCATGTTAATCCATTAAAAAAAATTGGAGGCATTCAGGGGTTCAGTATGGGCCTGTAGATTCTTATAAACATGTGGTCCACTCCTGGCATTCATATTTTTTTTTTTGTGCTTCCCATGAAATCTTGTAGCATTTTTTTCAAAAATTCTGCATAGTGCTGTTCCTCTGTTGTAAATCCTGGTAATGTATTGGACAGCTGCATGTTCCCATTCCTCTAGTCAATAGCTGGTGTTCCTACATACGCTGAGACTGTTGAATCAATGGCAATAGTGTCAGTGAGTAGGGGTGCACCCTGTTGACAAGAAAAATAGTACCACCCAGTTGTGAATTATTCAAACATTATCAGGAGGTATAAAAGAGGAACGGCACAATACACAGCTATAAGAAAAGATGCACTGGAATTGCTGTTTCAAGGGGAAGGCAAGTATTTACTACGTGTCCGGGGAGCAGATATGTGCTGCTTAACTACAAAATAAACGTTATATTTGAGGTAAGGAAGCATTAGGCTATGTTCACACAGAGTTTTTTGATGTGGAAACCGCGCCGCAAAACTCGTCAAAAACGTCCTGAAAATGCCTCCCATTGATTTCAATGGGAGGCAGAGGCGTCTTTTTCCCGCAAGCGGTAAAACCGTCTCGCGGGAGAAAGAAGGGACATGCCCTATCTTCGGGCGTTTACGCCTCTGACCTCCCATTGACATGAATGGGAGGCAGAGAAAGCGTATTTCGTGGCGTTTTATGCCCGCAACGCTCAATGGCCACGGGCGAAAAACGCTGTGAAAATCGGCGTGCAGGGAGAGGAGAATCTGCCTCAAACTTCCAAATGGAATTTTGAGGTAGAAATTCCGCCTGCAAAAAAACTCTGTGTGAACTCAGCCTTAGACCTTTTATTTATTTTTTATTGCGCTATTTTAATAGTAAGGGGTGTCCCAGTTTCCTGTTTGAAGCTTTTCTTCACCACCGGCCTGTTGTAAAGTCTTGGTTTGTACTTGCCTATTAAATACGTTGCTCTGTCGTTTTATGGAGCAAGGATTCTTGTGTCTACCAGGACCTGCTTTCATATATGGCGCACACGATGCTTCTGCGCTGCGTTCATAGGAAATCTTCGTGGAAGATGCTGACGATCCCGACGTTTTCCTACCTTGTTTTTATGTTTTCCAGCTGCAGCGTATATGCCATGAATGCTTGATAGAGCAATATTGTAGTAAGACACGAGCGAGAGGTCATAGGGGGAACATCAAGCTCACCGGGGGAGGGGTTGAGAATTGATTATTTTGCATATGGTCCTCTATAGATGTTAGACGTCCATGATGGCGGCCCCCTGGGACGCTGGAGGCTCTTGACGGATTCTCTGTAACAAAAATATTCACAGAAAACATTTTTTTTTAAAGAGATATTCTGGTTATAGCAAATTAATATTCGTTGTATAACTAAAAGAGATGCAATTTTCTAATCTACTTTATACATTTCTTACGGTTTTCAAGATCTCTGCTTGTAGTCATTGAACAGAAATTATAGGTGCAGGGCTCATTAAAAGAGAGAGCTCTGATAGCTGAAAGGAACGGAGCACCTGGGAGGTTGTCACATGACCAGGTAAGACGTAAATAATGAAGGTTCCCATTGAATGACAGCAAGCGGAGATCTTGTTATACAAATTAGATTAGAAACTTGCATAACGTTTCATTATAGCCATTTGTCCTTCATATTGGAGGGACGAGGGTGATGTTGCCCATAAGGTCGGTTTTACACGGGCACATACTCTGGAGTGGGCGGTATATAAATCAGGACGCCCGTGTAGGTATATACCATGCAGTGGATCAGTGGGCTGGCACAGAGGTGCGCTCGTTCCTTTCTGAGGTCATTTGTTTCTTGTCTGGAAACGTTCCTTGTGCATACTTCCTGCTCTCCGTTTCCTGGGTGAGGCTCGGCTGGAGTATTTGTTTTATTTCTTTAGGGTATTCGGTTATGCGCGAATGCATTTCTGGTTGAAATCGGGTAAAATGTTGCATTCCTGGGCATCATAACATGCCCTCTTATTGTCATGGTTGGTTGGCAAGTAGCTGGAGAATCTCCTGTACCAAGAAAAAATTGGTTTCAATGTGAAAAGGAGGGAGTCGTTGATATAACCTGGGTCTCCCTGGAGCATGCTAGGAGTTGTAGTTGGTACTGGGCGTAGAGCAGCTACTGGTCCAGTTCATTGATGCCACATGTACAAGATTTATATGTTAAATCGCATTGTAAAAGATTGGTTGGCGGATACAATTTATTGACTACTGGGTGACGAATTATTGTGCTGAAGTTTTTGATGTCTGGTGTGGGCAGTGAAGCTCAATTGACACACTTTCTACCCACTAATATAGTTTTATTGGGGCATCCCACGGTTCCCTTTAAGACACAGTCCCATAAATATGAATGTAGCGGTGGCCGAGCGTGCGCACTACCGTCCAATTCCTCTGGGGCTCCCAGGAATGGCAGGGTGAGTCTGTTCTCATCCATGGGGACCCCAGCGGTCAGACCACTCACCGAACAGATCTTTATCACCTTTCCCATAAAGATTGATTATGGGAAAACCCCTTTAAGACTGTGTCTGGTGTAGTACGGAGCTTGAATAGGGCACCCTTAGAGGTGAATGGGGCCTTACTGTACCCCCATATGCCTCTGTTTTTATTTGGAGGGATACAGGTTCTTCTTTTGGATTCTGTACAAATAATCGTGGCATGCTTTATTACATGGTCTAACAAAGATATTCCAACCTACCGTACAGCGGGATATGGAGCGACTAGTACTCTGCTCTACCGTGTGCATGAGGCCTTGGGGTGTATTTTGTTGTCACTGTCTTTGCTGCAATTTTTGTAATTGCATTAAAACCAAAGTGTTTTATTTTTTAAATGACACGGGATTGTCGTGATTATCAAAACCGCTATGAAAAATGTGACCAGAAACACCCTAAAGATACACCCTAAAGAAGAATTCCGGTTCACAACCCCGTTACAGGACAGTCTTCGAGGATCAGAAAGGTAGTCGCGTATCTGGGAGCCATGTGGCCCTCCCAGTTTGTTAAATTATGTTTAGGGGTGATAACGGTTGACCAATTGGTTGACCGCTATGCAATATTTATGGCCTGCTAAAATGGTGGCATAGTCTTGTGAATATTTTGCTGGTACATTGGCATTAGTCTACAGGATACCCAGTGTCCAGTGCTATGTGGGCATCCCAGCTGCTATAGACTCATTGATTCGCTATAAAACTTGAAATGACTTGCATCGATCAGAGCATTTTGACCGTTCTGTGTAGTCGGGGACCATGGCTGCTACTACGGGTAAGGTTGTTCATCCAGTGCCCATCAACATCCTTTTGAAGGGTTTCCCTATGTTCAGCCGCCGTGTCCCTTTTTATGAGTTCAGTGATGATTTTGCCTTGGGTTGCTATGGACAATTTGCTTAACAACCCCCTATAAGGAGTTTTCGTTGTTAGGCAGTGTGTCCCTAGCAACCAGTCGATCTCATGTGACTACAGTAAAGAACTGTGACGTTGTTTTTTGTTTTTGGGGGGGGGGGGGGGGGGGGGTAATAGTCATTTCAAGATCTGAACTCCACTCTGTAAAGTGATTTTCCATAGAAGTCGATCTAGAAAGATTTCCTAGAACTGTATAATACTAGAAAAAAAACATCTTTTGAAGATGCGCCCGAGTCGTGTGTGTTACTGCACTTTATTTGTTAGATGTGGTGATGGCGCAGCTTCCTGATGCATGTAACATTTCCCCCATTCCATCCCCTAATAGATATAGATCGCTGTATTTTAATGACTTTCTTGGTTACAAAAATAAATAAATACACAGATTTTGTATTGGCCTCGCCACATTCCTTTGGATATAACAGATGACGTCTTGGAAAATGTGGTTGGAAGATGACCGTCCTGCTAAAAAACATAGGAGGCGGCTTCCTCAGAATCTCTTGTTGGTCTTCCGCTTCGCAGCCTCTCACCGTTTTATTACAGCCCGTACGGAAATAGAATTAACAGGAAATAAATAAAAATAAATTGACTTAGTCTAATGGCTCCTGCAACCAGGACAGATGTCACTGCTCATTTACTGGGTAACAATACCACGGAGTTTACCTTGTAATGATTTAATGGCTATTTATGACATCACTAAAGTGGTTGTTTGATCATAGACGTCCCCTTTAAGGTTGCGGCTGCGATCTGCTCCCTGCACCCCCTGCAAACAGCTGAGCTTATCGGGGGAAGCCACGTCTGCCCTGAAAGATGAATAGACGT
Organism: Rhinoderma darwinii; assembly: GCF_050947455.1. Classification (NCBI taxonomy): domain Eukaryota; kingdom Metazoa; phylum Chordata; class Amphibia; order Anura; family Rhinodermatidae; genus Rhinoderma; species Rhinoderma darwinii. Next base: position 14,268,119 of record NC_134699.1, on the reverse strand, counting down.
CAATGTAATACACGGAGAGCTCATTCCGGCTCCTAGACGGGAGTTCGGAGTGGGGGACCCACTTTGACGTCCATATGCCGTATTTTGAAGACAGACCCTTTAAATTGATCATACGGTATTCCTGGTCCTCCTTGGCCTTTATGACTGTGTGACCGGAGATGCTCCTGCGTTCGTACACAGCGCAGCTAATGACAGAGGGGCTGCTGGTAATTAGTCATATGGTGGCTGCAAGGAGTATGGGGGAGGGGAATACCTTGTGTAGTAAATGCAGAATAGTCAGACTGCTACATTGGCTGGAAATGTCTATCGGTACATTAGTCTCCACTGCCATGACTGTATCGCCTACATTCAACATCCCTCTAGTGCTTGCATTGAGCGGCTTCCATATGTGATAACTTCTTAAAGAGAACCTGACATCGACAACGTCTAATGCTTGACACTCTCCTAATTGATGATCGGTGCCTACGAAGGACCCAGCGAGGTCTGAGCACCATCAAAACTATTCCACGGCACTCAATGTTTTCACTGCTTAATGCTGTCTCCTGATATGTCTGTTTTACTAAATAGTTGTATTTACCATGAAATAACCATTCTGGGGAATATTTTCTTAGAACTTTGTGTTTTGGGTTCCTCTGTTATTCCTCCTGGAAATGTATGAATAAATTGACAACTCTGTTTCCATTCAACTTGTCAGAGGTGTGTCCCTACATAGTCTGAGACTGAGCACTGATTGGACTTTGTCAGTGTGTAGAGAGACGCCCCCAACTAGTAACACCCAGTTGACCACTTAGTCATACGTTTCTAGGAGGAATAACAGAGGAACGGTCAAATGCTGAGCTCGAAGAAAAGATGTTCCAGTATTTCATTGGGAATACAATTACTTACTGAAACAGACCTGTCCGGAAAGGTGACCGGTCTTCTTTAAATGCTATGGTCGTTAGAATAAAACCTAAACGAGTGAAGCCCATGTTAAATTGGTCTGAACCAAATGTTTTTTCCTATAAACATAATAACCGAAAACTTTTCTTGTACTGTTGCCTGTTTGGCCAGCTAAATGCAATATATTTTGGTTGCACTTGCAGTACATTAGAGCTGCATATATGTGTAAGAGGAGCTCAGAGCGTTTGTCTCACTGCTTCCTAACTGGACAATGTGCCTGATAATGACATGTCTGCACAGTGTCAGGAAGGAGCACACAAGCCTAGTAAACCATATGTAGTTCAGTTTCTCCTGCTCTCCCACGATGTGCTGCACCCCCTCCCGAAGGGCGGAGGAGTGTGTGTGTGAGATAATAGGTTTGTAGGACAGATGAATTGCACTTCTTTGTATAGGACTAACATATTCCATAGAACTGTACACCGTATGAATTGACACGCTGGTCTATGTCTCCAGTGACACTCTCACAATCTGACTTGCCCATATAGTAATTAGAGTATTTATTAGCTTATCAAAGACTTATCTGAAGCACTCAAGACCACAGTGAGGGTCCCAATTTCATGGGTGGTGGATACGTCCGTTTTACCAGCTGCGTATACGTTGCACACATCCGATCCTGACCGTTTTTGTGTCTTTTCTCCATTGCTATATCCGAGATAAGCCTATATAGCTGCTTGTTCTGCTCGACTCATCAGATATAATTTTTTCCATATTTTCTACATCTTTGACAGTCATTTCACATATACCCACTAGTTCTTGGGGCCTAAGTATTTTGACTCAAAAGGGTTGTCTCGCTCTGTAGACCTGTCCTGTCCTACACAGAGGATACATTTATCTGAATGGGCACTATGTAATGCTAAATTTCTCCTGTGGTGGCGCTGCTGGGAAACGGAACACTTCGGCTTCGTTCACATCTGCGCTAGGGCTCCGTTCCGTCAGAACAGAGCCCTGACAGACACTAACGGAACCATAGATTTCAATGGTGGCGGATCCGGTGCCAATGGTTTTAGTTAGTCTCCGTTGTGCAAGGGATTTGACGGAATTAATAGCGTAATCGACTGCGGTATTGCTTTCATCAAAACGACTAAACCCTTGCACAACAGAGACAAACGGAAACCGTTGCCACCGGATCAGTCACCATTGAAATCAATGGTAATGGAAGCGGAAACCTACTGTTTCCATTTGCGTCAGGGCTCGGAACAGCCGTAGCGCAGATGTGAATGAAGCCGAACTGCCAGGTTTCTCCACAGATTACATCTGATCGCTGGGGTTCCCAGCAGGGGGACACTGATGATTTAATTGTTGAGGGACCCTTCTAGCAAGTGGAAACCTTTTAAGGGACATGGATAAATTTTAGCAGCTTAATACTACAAAGACCCCTAGAAATTGATGATCACATGATCGTGCTCACAATTGCCAAGAGCGGCTTCATTTCTAGAATTGATCACTTTACCCCGATGCTGCCAAATCCCGGTGAATCTATCTAGTGGGATTGACATATGTAATTAAAGGGAAAATCCAACTACTTATGGTCTTCTGATATTTCATAGATACTGGTCAGAAGATATGGTGGAGTCCAGAGATCAAAACTACAACTCCCAGCATGCTCTGTTTTTTTTGTTTTTTATACAGGGTATCTGAGCACATGCGCATCGCCATTGATTGGATTGGTCCTTGGGTTACAAATCTGTGTGGTGCCGAAGGGGTTTGGATACTCTAAAGAGGCCCAACACTATTAATTCCTCTGATATGATATCGTGACATGGGTCTATGACATGTTAGTTTCTATTCTTTTGGGTGGATGTCCCCTTTAAATGCACAAAAATGTATTGCTTATCAATCTATGAGTAGTTGGGTCACCCAGATGCAGGAATTTTTGTTTCACGCTTGCATCTGCGATAAATCTTTTGCAGGCGTCTAGTCGCCTTCTATGTTCTCCAGTAGAAGACAGTGCGCCACCTAGAGGCTCCAAGAAGATGGACAGCTTGTCATAATAGTTAAAATTCCATGATGGATTCTCCATGACATTGGATGTCACCTTGTTATCTTCCTCGCAGCCAACGATTGTCCTCTGTTATCAGCTATTTGGGCTCCCTGCGGCGTCTTGATGTCCACAGTTCTTTTTTTATTTCTGAACACCAGACTTCTTATCAGTTCGCTTATTTAAAGCCTTCTCTCACATCTTTGTAGTTTATTTTTATTAGAATTCATCCAGATGTCCGATATTACTCTAATACGTTTTTACTTGCACCAAACCGGTCCCAGTAGAGATAAACTTTCCTGACTGTATACACTGATAACTAGTTTTGGACACTCTTAAATATGGATCTTACAGACGTCACAGCTCATGAGGGAATCTGCTCTCTTAGTGCATAGTGACTGTACAGATGTAGCAGAGCTGAACTTTAAAGAGCTATGATACATTTACAGCTTGGCTCCAAAGAGTTAAATGGCACGTTCAGCTCGGCTACATCTGTATATTTGCTGCAGCTTGTGTCTCAGCAGTCAGTGACATCTTTGAGCTTCATTACAAACGCGGGATACACTCCCCTCCACGTAAGACACAATTCACCATTTTTACTGTCCGCATTTCCAAATGGTTCTTGTCTATTATGCAAAAATGGTATTCTCCAGGATGCTCTGATTACATACAATTCACTCTTACTGTGCACTGAACAGGGCCTATTACTGCTCATCCTGAACTTCCTGGTTCAGGAACGGAATGGCAGAGCACAGTAAAGACTGACATGGAGAGTAAATCATGACGAACGCCGCAATAGTGCACATTTATGACGTTCAGGGAGCCTCACTGAGAACCCCTACGGGCACAGTAATGGCCGCCGTTAGTGGTTGTCACCCAGCGTCTGTTTCCTGTGCAGGAAAGGCTAAATAGGTTATTTAAAGAACTTCACATAAGAGAACGCCTCGGGGTATTTTTAGTACGTGCTTTTGATTATTTATTTATATATATATATATATATAATATTTTTTTTAGGTTCTCCATTATAGATGTAGATGGGGGGACAGTCATGCAAAAGTTCACGTGAAGAGTTGAACCCGCTAAACCGGAAATGGTTTTCTGATGTCCTGTACTCTGTGACTGTGATCTCTGTAGTACTCCCGGGTCATTACGCCGCTGTATTTCTCAATATGCCAAGTCTGGGCATAGTTCTTGTCTTTGTCAGACCTCATTTGCATTCCCTTAGGGACTTGTGCGGAGCAGGAAGTTAAGCCGCAGCAACGATTCTGGTGTAGGAATATTCTGGTTTCCTGTATGATCTCTGTACGGAGTTCTTATTCGATTACTAACCTATAAGGAAGTCTCCTATGGAGTGAAAATATCAGGTGATATCAAAAAGAAAAAAAAAATCTTATAAACCTCTAACCATACAGTAAGCCTCTTATATATAGTGCGTATTATTCAGCCGTCACGTGATCTAATCCCATGGACCGTGGTCCTCTGATCAGGCGTGATGGTAGATCAATGACCTTTACCATATTATTTACATACAGTCCCGGGGTCTTCAGGGGACCGGTGTTATAATAAAAACATTCTATGTCCGTGATCTCCAGGCTGTGGCTCTCCAGTGGTTGCAAAACCACAACCCAAAGCACGCCCTGACCGCCGCAGGCTGAGCGTTATCGGTTTGGAGACCACTGCTCTGCGTGTCTGTAGGTGGCTTAGAGGCCATGTCCACCTTTTTTTTATTTTTTTATGTTTTATTTATTTTTTATTGCTCCATTGCATTAAAAATGAGAAAGCAGTCTGGCAAATAGTCTTGATTTTGCCAGTTCAGGACGGCGCTATTTTGAGCTTTCAGGATCAGACACCGTTTGGACATTTTGTAGCACGCGTTCGGTAAATGGCTATAACTTTTTTATTTGTTGAGCTAGCGACGTGATTTTTGCAATGTTGTTTTCATAGACTATGCAGGTTTCTTTTTTTTTTTTTTATATATATATACACATCCTTTTTGCTATTTTAGAATTTTTAGGCTTAAAGTTTGAAAATAATAGTAAAAAAAATAAGCTTTTTTTTACTTTTCAGCTATTTTTTTCTGGTAATAAGTGTTACCCTAAAATAAAAATCTTTCATTTGTGATCGTCATTGTCTACCGGAAATGTTAATATGTCACATGTCTATATTGGGGTAATTCGGTCAGGGTTAGCGTTACAACAATGATTGACGGGGGGGGGGGGGGATTTTATGTGTATATTCATTTTTTTTGCACTTTACTTTTATTTTTTTATTACTGTGGTCTGTCCCTCAAAGGTCAGAAAAGGCCTTTGGGGAACTTAATATATCTTTTTTTCTTTCTTTTACCCCATCTTTTTCCACTGTAACTGGAGCTGCACAGCAGTCCCAGTTACAGGGGAAATCAGCCCTTTCATAGTGACTATTGTCACTAATAGGGCTGCGCTGGATCTAGGAAGACCCAGCAGCAGTCTGTCAGTAACGGCACCCGGCGATCATGTGACCAGTCACATGAACACCGGGAGCAATATAGATAGCGGCACGGCCTCTATTTCTATACACAGTGCACATTGAGTATTGAGTAAGTAGTCTATGGCGCAGGTTTTAAGGACCCTGACCGCTGGCCGTAAATACACAGCCAGCGGTTGGGAACCAGTTAGAACATACTATCGTTTTGTTTCTTCAGCTCTTATGCAAACCTATGTGTCTCCATGGTAACAGACTACAAACAGACACTGAGTAGTCTGATCCTTTAGTTATCCTCCCATCTGTCCCCTACTTATTGCTAACCTACCACATGTGTTAGCAAAATGGGACGCAGGATCAGACTACACAGGATTGGCTTGTAGTCTGTAACCATGGAGATACATAGTTCTGTATAAGGGCTGAGTTCTTACAGCAACTTAAGGCTTTATATTTCATTTTCCTTTGATCATCCGTTTCCTATTTTTGCCATTTAACTTTACCTGACTCCTGAATGGCAATTTAGCCGTACTGGAGGGAGGTGGCGATCACTACATTACTAGGCTGAATTGCCGATTGGAACTTTAGGAAAGCTGGATGACCACCTCATGAGGCCTAATTTGCAACTCTGTCTAGATATGTATTGTCCTATTGTAGTAACGCTGCATAGCTAAGCAGATTTGCTATTCAGGAGTCTGGGAAAGCTAGGTGACACCCCATGGAGGCGGCCATATTGGCCGTTGTCTTTCTCAGATATGGACATAAAATGGAGAAATGGCTGCATGGCATTTTTAATAACTTGACCGAAGACTGGGGATTATTTTTGGATATGACGTTTCCTATCTGGAGTAATTCTAGTTGGGTGCAAATGGTTAATTGATGCAGTTAAAGGGGCACTGACCTGTTTATTAGTGTTTCGTGCAGGAAAGCGGAAGATATTTTGTTTTTCTCTTGAATATAACTGGTTTGTTTTCTCTGCCCCCTCCTGCCCGCTGCAGTCGTCCTCTGGTCTAAACAAATGGCTGACACTACAGTAAATCACGTCGCTGGAATGGGGGTGGTATAGATGAGGGTGGGATGATCTTATTTGGAGAGAGATCATCAGGCCTTTGTTGTGGTGCACATACACGGCTTTGGTTAAAGTGGCCGAGCGCTCATTCGGCCGACATTTATTTCTCCGACCCAAAACCCCCACAATCAACGTGCACGCCCCGTGTTCGGCTGAGCATGCGTGTTTATTTTAATAGGGAGAGGGGAATAAGCCACTGCCAGATGCCTGTTAAAATCCAACATAGCCCAATCCTCCTTTACCCCAACATCTGCCATCCGGGAGAGACTGGTGACCGAGATATACAATATATCGCCGTCAATTTTATATGTGCATGGGCACCTTTTAATCTGAGCTCTTCGCTGCTCCCCCTGCAGGCGGTACACAAAGCCTTTCTGGACGAAATTTACGATGATTTATTATTATTTTTTATTGTTTCTTGGACAGCTGGGTGACCATTATTACATCACACCCAGCTTTCCCAGACCCGGAGTGTCAGATCTACCATGTTCTGTAGATGTATAGACCATTCATCCACAAGTGCTGACTGCATCTATACATATGTATTGCGCGGAGTTGCCCTTTAAATTGCTGGCTCCGGGTTGTATTGGTTACAGGGAGGCTGAGGCTCTGTATGGATGACTTGCAGCTGGCCTGAGCTCAATACTCTCTTGTCGGATATAAACTTTGCCATGCAGATAATTGTTGGTTTTCCAACCCAAGAAGCCGATTCTGCCGAGCAGCGTTTCTTCTTGTAATCACCATGTTGCTTTGTGGCGCTGTGATGGTGCTGCAGGATAAGCAGGTGCTATATGAATTAATGATGGCTTGCAATCCCTCTGTTCCTTTTTATTTTTTGGTTAAATATCCTTTGTTAGGCTGTAGGTGCCCACATCGGAGGCGTTTAGTACTGGCAGTGATGTTTTACTACTTCTGTTCCTCCAGGAAGAGGCGCTGCGAGTGGGTTTGGGCTCAGGAGCGAGCAGATGTGGTGAGTCGGTGGAACTGGCTGCAGGCTCACGTGTCTGACCTGGAGTACCGGATCCGGCAGCACACAGATTTCTACAGACAGCTGCGAGCAGGGAAGGTAAGCGCGGAGAGTCACCCGGGACGGCACTTCTCTCCTGTCTGGTGACAGCCAGCACCACGGGGTGTCATGGGACCATCTTGTGTACTGACTTTAACTATGATCCTTTCTTCTCTGCAGAAATATTAATCGACACATATACCTTGTCTTCTGTCCACAGGGCCAGGTTGTCCTCGGAGATGCCAATCCAGCAGAAAGTAACGCAGGGGACTCCCTACAAACTTCTCCTACAGATGCAAGAACAGCAGCCTCTGCATCCCCTTCACCAGACCTTGAAAAAAAGGTAGAAAACACAAACTCGTTTGCATGCCAGGTTTCTCGTGTTAAAGGGGTATTCCCATCTAAGACTCCACGGGATAGGCCATAAATATCTGATAGATGAACGTTCCAGCTTTGGCACCCGCACCGATCGCCAGAGTGGGGCCGCCGCATCCCAGCAGAGAAGCATTGGGCAGCCAACCCCTCTTGTGGATATGCTATAAATGGAAATGATGGGAATGGCCCTTTAAGAGATCTGTTGGCTTTACCATAGCATATAAGGTCCATGCTTCACATCCCTGGCTGCTGCAATGGTACAGGTGGTCCTGCGGCACATCTGGACAACCCACCGGTTGGGTAAAGTTGTCCCTAGAGGGATACTGTCCCGTGACCTTGCATTATGACCACATTAAGCCACACATTTAGAGGTCGTGTTGGTGAATGGGCTCCACATGTGGCATTTCTGTCTGATTTCAGGACACCTAGAATTGGAGGCGTATATCTTTTTACTTTGCAGCTTCCCAATATAAGGGCCTGTTCCCAGTTAGGAGTGAGCTCTGGTGAGTTAGTTCTCCGGTCACTCTGAATTTTGCATATACCGGGGAACTGCTTAAATAGCAATTACTCTTATATGTAAGGTTTATTAATATAATTCCCTTAGAATAAAACCCACAGTGGATGTGATCTGCCTATGCTGAACTACTTCACAACAAACTTTATATAGTAGAGCCAGGGATCTCCAACCTGTGGCTCTCCAGCTGTTGTAAAACTACAACTCCCAGCATGCCCTGACAGAATGTCATTTCTCTGGACAGGCATTTTCATTGCAATTCTATAAGCAGTGTCTTAACTTAACGAAATCCACTTTTACACATTATATTGGGGGTGGGGTGTATCGGATGGTACTGCATCGTGATGGATCTTTATAAGCTGCATGGGTTTTTTGGAGGTTTTTTTTCCGGAATGTTTTGTACCTGCAAGCAAGCATATGTTACATCCCCATATAATGAGGGAAGCTTTTATTTTAGCTATTGTCATGCATCCTATAATCTGCGTTCTCACCCCTCCCGTCGGGTGTAATTACTGCAGCATATTTCCAGCAATCTTCAGTACAGTGGTCAATGTAAAGTCACCGGTGCCTGCGCTCTGGCGCGCTCTGCTGGCCGTTTGTGGAACTTCAGCCATACGTTACCAATGCATGATTCAATTCCATGTAACTGCTTGAATGTCTGGAGATTTCCCCATCCTTGTCTAGTTTGCCGTGCACGACCTTAACACTTTTGCCCTTTGCTTTCTGTAGGCTGATTCAGGAGCTTCAGAGGCTAAAATATTGCAGAAACCCATTAATGGAGTTGTTGCTATGTGAGTATAGCTTTTTTCCCCTTGCATTTACTACAGTTTGTGTATATACTTATTACATAGGCATGGTCAATTCTATATCTTACGGTCTTCCTACAGGCTCCCGTCACGCTCTAGCTCCGAGCCAGAGGAGCAGACGCCAAGTAAGCCCACGGCCCACTTGGTGGATAACAGCTGTGTTTGTGCAAGAGCAAGACCGGTCCTCCACTGTAAGAGAAGGAGGGTGGTGAGACCAGACAGGCTTCTGCCCCTCCATAAGAAGGTAAGGGTTAAATATTGAGATCCGTGTGGCATTCGTGTCTCTGCAGGACAACAAGATTCAGTGGCAGATACTAGGATCCTATTATTAGAAGTGTTGGGATAATCCCAGTGCCATGTCAGGTATGGTGTCCGCACCAGGCAGGCGCCAGGGTTCACTGGGCATGTCAAGACCATGGCAAAGTGGCACTACTTTAGCCAAGCTGTGCGTAATGTCGACAGGGGGCCCACTGTGACTATTATACACGGGCCCAGATACTCCTAATCCAGGTTACCACACTTGTTGGATATTTTACAGCTGATCATTTTTCATTAGTTTTTAAAAGTTTTTACTTTTTCCCAGAAACAGCGCCACGTCTGTTCATGGGCTGTGTTTGGTATTGCAGCTGATCCCCATTTAAGTGAATCCTACAATACCGGACCCATCCCATGGACAGAAGTAGCGCTGTTTCTGGGGGGGGGGGGGGAATAAAAAAATCAGACCCCTTTTTCTAATCCCAGACGGCCCCTTGAAAGAATATTATATAAAATACCACATCTGGATGGGATTTCTGTATTCCCCTGTGGAGGATCAGCAGGAAGTTTGTAAGACACAGGGTAACTAATAAGGTGCTATTTAAAGAGAAGCGTTCACTACTCGTTTGTCCTGTTAGTTTTATAGCGGAAGAGGTGACCACGGTTCTTCTTTAACCCTTTCTCTGCCAAGCATGTAATACAATCACACTTGAAAACCTTCCGTCTCTTTTGGCTGACTCTAAATAAGTATTCGGACACCCAGTCACTATTTACACGCTTGAGTAGTAACATTTTTGTGATCAATTTTCTTTCTGCTATTAGCGCCCCTACCATAAAGAAGGGAGAGCCTATTAATGCATCAGTGTCTAGTATGTACCAAGTATCTCCCTGTAAGAGCTCCCCCTAGTGGTAGACTATATGTATATATTGTCTGACTTCTAGGTGTATTCTATGGCGTGAAAAACTATGAATAAAAAGGATTGCAGGAAAAAAATATCCATTGTCCCTATCGAGAAAGAATTTCCAAGTACATAGGTTAGGATCTTTAGGGTTTTCTATGGGGACCCTGCTCCGTGATCCTGCAGTCTAATATTGAGCGGTGCTTATACAGCTGTCCAGGGTGACGACTTCAAAATCCTAATATTATGGGAAGTTCCCCCGTCTGATACCAGCATTAGAGGGTCCATTGGCTCTATTAAGCGCACATTGCCATTATAAGAGGTGGGGGGGGGGGCACCCTTAGGCCGGCTGCACACGGCCGTGATATGCGGACTGTATGTTGGCCGTATTTTTCAGACTGAAGGCAGTTCAGGGAGCCGGACTCCTATCATCCTAGTCATCCATGCTGCTGTGAGTCCCTGCCTCCCCCGGGACTACTATCCCGTACAGAACACATGATTACGATACGGGACAGTATTCCTGCGGGGAGGCAGGGACTCCTAGCATCGTACATAACTATGATGCTAGGAGTCCAGCTCACTCATCTTTGTTTGGTCCGGGAAATTCGTCCGACATACGGTCCATACGTCACAGACCCAACACGGCCGTGTGCAGCAGTCAGAGCGGGGAGCAAAGAGTGGCTCAGTCTCTGAAGGACGTGGAGTGATCGTATATTTCATGGTCGCCTATTGATTTTTATGAAAACTGTGTTATATAATATGTATGTGGCCTCAGCTTCTCCTTGTGCTTAGTTGATCGTCCCTGGGACTGTATTTGGGTAGGGGGGTGTTTTTTGCCGGACAGACCTTAGGTGTTACATTTTGGTCAATGCTTTGATATATCCCCTGACCATCTAATCTGGTGGACAGTCACCCCAACAGATCCCCTAAATTGTAGTTTTACCTGTGGTTTGTATTGTTGACCTAATAATGTGCGTTTGCTCTATTAAGTTCAGGCTTTCAATAATTTTATGGGAGATTTTGTTCCTTTCAGGCCGGTGCAGACCTTTTTTTGCTATGTGCCATGTTTTTCCAATTCGTGTCCTGTAAATCAGTGGTCCCCAACCACCGGGCCGCAAACTAATACCGGGCCGTGGATCATTTGGTACCGGGCCGCAGGGAATTCCGGATGAAAAACCGCACCAAATTGTGGTGCAGTTTTTTGCTCGGACGGTCCGCTGTGGAAAACTGCTGAGCATCCCCTCCTGGGAAGACGTTTTATCCCAGGAGACCGCTGCAGCCTGTGATTGGCTGCAGCGGCGGTCACATGGGATGAAGCGTCACCCCGGGAGGCCGGCCTGGAGGAAGAAACAGACATCGGAATGTGTATAAGATTTATTTTTTTCTCTTCTGAGTTGCGTTTTTTGCGGCGGAACTGCTATTTTTTTGTGGGTTTTACCTGCCCATTGAAATCAATGGTGAAAAACCCATAACAAATAAGCAGCGTTTATACAATTCACGTGCCGCGGAATAAAACTGCACCGCCCGTCAATTTCTGAGTGTTTTTTCCGTTCACTATCTAGGCAGCGTGTGGATGACAGTTGTTCTATCTCATCCACTTTACTGCTACTATATCATGCTGCGGATTTTCTGCAACAAATTCCATTGCGGAAAATCCGCAGTATTTACGCAACGTGTGAACTGACTCAAACCCCCCCCCCCCCCCCCCCCCACCACTGCCGGTCCATGGGAAAAATTGTCTTGCATGAAACTGGTGCGAAAAAAAGTTGGGGACCGCTGCTGTACATGTTTATATACACATATTACATATGCATCTTTCAATATTTTTTATTTTATACATACATATATATATATATATATATATATATATATATATATATATATATAAAATGTGTGTGTATAAATATATATATAATATCTCTGTAAACAAAATTGAAGGAGGCCGTTTCTAAGATCTGTGAGGTCGTATAATTGTGTAATTCTTGGGCAACTTCTTTTCCAAGTGACTCAATAGAATAAATGAAGGGAAATGAATCATCATCATTTGTGGTGGAAACACTAGATGTTTGTCGCCCTCTGCTGGTTCTCGGGTGTTATTGTTTTGTTTTTGTTGCCATCTGTACAGGTTCAGCGCAGTGTTCCACGACCCTGTGAGGTCTCCTCATCGTGTGTAATGTGTGCCACTTACCCAGGGGTTTCATGCCAGTTTCCATACAGCGATCCACTATCTGAACGTCTGACCCTTCTGGATCCAGCTATTCATCCTGTACTCTCCTTTCCAGCTGGTGAGCGTGGGATTACTGTATTCCTAATCTGTCTTGTATGAGCGAAACAAATTGCGTGTGTGGACGGCGCGCCAGCAGACAGTTGAGCAGATGTGGCACGCTTTAGGAGTTGCTCAGTATTTTCTTAGATTGGGCCAAGAATGGAATAGTTTTTGCTTGGGCATTGGGTGTTATGACGCATTCAGAATTGTACTGGTTGCTGCTTGGAATCTGTCAACACTATGTTGACAAACTAAGTCTAGCGGAGATTCTATAATGCAATGCTCTCTGCTGCATTGCATTCTGGAAAACAGCGTGTTTTTTTAGTTTGTGCTGCGATAATATTCAACATTTCAGATTATATCTAGATGCCGTCAACTGCAACAGACTCCTCTGACTGGTCAGCTGCAAACATAAGGCTGGAAAGACATGCTGGCATTTGTAGTTCCCCAGTAGCTTTGTATGACCAGAGCTTATATTACAGAATTAAACGGCTTTGTGTCAATTGCTCCCACAGATGTCCCGGTTGGTCTTCAACTTCACTCTCTCCTTCGATCACACAACAAGATGGAAAGGCTAAAATCCAACAAAAAGTTAAAACAGCGCCCCCAAAATCAAGTCCTCGCCACCCCTGAGGGTCCTCGTACCGACAGAATGGCTGGGATTTTCCATCCTCACAGTAAGTCTGATGTGTCGCTTCCCTCTACACGTTGTGGTTTTATTCTACCGCTGTATTTGCTTTAGGTCCGGTGTCTGAAACGACATCTCCCGACCTCAGCCGGAGAGCCACCGCTTTCAGACCTGACCTCCTCCGATCCTTCCTGTCCCCTTATATGTCATTTATTAGTATTTTTTCCTATTTCAGGACTAACTGTCCATAGGCCTTCTCCAGAGACCCTCCTGAAGCAGCACTTGGAACCCTTACCACGCACCTTAAAGTTTGAGCGCATGTCAACCCTAAAGCCGGAGCGCTCGCTCTCCCTCCCCATGCTCCACAAGAAGAGGCATTCTAGTCCCCTGGAGCGAGACGGTAAGAATGGCCGCCCAGTTCGGAGGCTTTGTCACCTGCGCTCGCTGTCTCTGGCCTCTAACCTTTAGGGTCCTCTGCTTTTTGCTTTTCTTTCAGCAGCAAGACATGAGTTTGAGAGCGGTAGGTCCAGTCCTGCCACAGAAAACCTTCTCGGCCTGTCTCATACGCCTTTTTCTCGGCAGCAGTCTACTCCATCTGAAGGAACGTCTTCGGCATCACTCAGTGCTGCTGCAGCTGCTGCGGTATGGGACGCTTCCTTGTTTCCGGCCGCTGTTATCAATGTCACAATGAGATTTTCTGTCGTGCTCGGGGTTTTCGTTCCTGTGGATTGAACACTGGGGCCCAAGTTCACATGAGTTGACCTATTAGATCGCGCTCGGCACCCATTATATGCGGTCTGTGTGAGGTTTGGAATCACGCCGTTGGTTCCAAGTTCTTGCGATTTGGCTTTGCACAGGCTGCAGATAAATATTATCGCGCTATTGTAGTTTATTTCTGTTGACTCGTGCTTTATAGGGGTTGTCTGCTTTATATTCCCTCCTTAGAAATGCCTAGAAGGCCTTGTTCACACGGCACTCAAAAATAAAGACGTGTAAGCGCGTCAAAAACGCTAGAGTTTTTACAAAGTGCTTTTTAAAGTATCGGCGTGTTTTTTGTCACGTTTTTAAGACTCCCATTGACTGGTATTTAGGTGCGTTTTACGCGCCAAGAATTGACCTGATGCAGCTTTTTTTTACACGACGCGGTTTTTAAATTTATGCACTACTATGTGTTTTTCCATTGATGTCAATAGGAAGCTTAAAGCATGCGGTTTTTTGTAAAACGCGCCAAAAAAACACAGTGTGAACAAGTCCTTAGGATAACTTATTGCTAAGGGGTGGGGGATCCTTCTGTATTCTCTGATCGGGAGGTCTACCGGCATGTATTAAAAATCGATGGTCTCCATCAAAGGGTGCAGTGTAGTGCTTCATTGGTCGTTGCATGTGCAGTCTCCCTGAGGAGACGAGATGATGGGAGTTGTCCCTTTTAGGGCATATAAACGTACATCGTAGTGGGGGATCAGAACATGAAGGTCTTCACGTAACCAATTGGCTCGTTGTCAAGCGAGTTGCTGAAATACGATCAAGGTTAAGGTTCTTTACACCGGCAGATTATGGAGCATTGATCAGCGCCAATTTACATGGAGAAGTCAATGTACTGTATGGGGCGCTCGTCCCCATCCAGTTTGCATCATTGTCGTCAGCACATCCCCTGTTTATACTGGAAGATCTTCTGCCGACAACAACAATTTTTTTACTGCCACATAAAAGATGCGATCATCCGACAAACGAGCCTTCTGTTCCCTGATCGTTGGCTGGTGTAAAATGGCCTTTATCCTGCTGGGGGCAACACCCTTAAAATTTGCCAGGAATAGATGACCCCCCAGCCTGTGTCATTAGATCATGTGTGTCTGGTGTCTTTTAAAATGACGGGACACCTTCACCGTGTCACCATTGCTGCTTAAAGAGGCTCTGTCACCAGATTATAACTTGACGATCTCCTACATAATCTGATCGGCGCTGTAATGTAGAAAACAGCAGTGGTTTTTATTTTGAAAAACGATCATTTTTGAGCAAGTTATGATCTATTTTAGATTTATGCTAATGACTTTCTCAATGGACAACTGGGCGTGTTTTTGCTTTTTACCAACTGGGTGTTGTACAGAGGAGTGTATGAGGCTGACCAATCAGTGACCAATCAGTGACCAATCAGCCTCATACACTTCTCATTGTTCCAGTCCAGCATGATCCACAGCACAGTGTGATTGTGCAGTGAAAGAAGCTGGGCTGGAACAATGAGAAGTGTAGGACGCTGATTGGTCACTGATTGGTCACTGATTGGTCAGCCTCATACACTCCTCTGTACAACGCCCAGTTGGTAAAAAGCAAAAACACGCCCAGTTGTCCATTGAGAAACTCATTAGCATAAATGTAAACTAGATCATAACTTGCTCAAAAATGATCGTTTTTCAAAATAAAAACCACTTATTTGCATTACAGCGCCGATCAGATTATGTAGGAGACAGAGCACTTATAATCTGGTGACAGAGCCTCTTTAAGTGTCAAGGAGCGTGATTGGTTGTCGGCAAAAGCTGGAGCATTGATCACTTAATAAGGTTGTCCTGATTGGTGGCTGATTTTTTTTTTTTTATACTGATGACCTATTCACAGGATAAGTAATTAGTATATGGTGGTGGTCCGACACCTGGACCCCGCACCGATCAGCTTTTCTGGCTGCCGCAGGAAGCCTGTACACTGTATATCGGCCATGCTGGGTTACTGCAGCTCTGCTTATACTCCTTTCAGTAGGAGCGGTACTGCAGCACGGCCAATATACAGTGGTCGGACCCTTCTGCTTCCGACACGACCCCTGCATAGCTTCCGACTGCTACTGGGCGTTGGAACAGCTGATCGGTGCGGGGTCCGGGTGCCAAACCCCAACTGATCATATACTGATGACCTATCCCTTGGATAGGACATCAGTAAAAAAAAAAACACCCCCCAACCTGAACAGCTCCTTTAAGAAGTGATTGCTCCCGTATTGATCATCCCTCCTGCATTGGGGATCATCATGGATCATCCCATGGGAAATAAAGGGTGTTGACTCCCTGCCAGTCCTACTGTCTTACATTGGGTGACTGTGCAGAGTTTTCTATTACTCTCCCTGTAAATGGCGTACTTTCCTGTGCCCGAGATGTAAACACTATAGTAAAATGCTGGAGTACCGTGTGGTATTTATGAAGTGAACAACGCCCTCTGCTGGCAGAGTCCAGAATTTTGTTTCTATTGCAGATGTTGATTCTCTTTTATGCTCAAGCTGCCCATTTGGCTAGTTCCTTGGTGGGGATATTTGAGAGATATAGGTCTTCAAAATCACTACCAGGCCTCCTTGCCCCTTCTCGGTTATCTGCTCCGTGCCAGTTTAAGGTCGAGTTGAGACACTGGTTGCTAGGGATACAACGCCTGACAACAGGATGTAACCTACTGCGATTGTTGTTCTGTGTATCCCTAGCAACCAGTCTAGAACCTCGCTAACATTTCATACAGAGGGACATATATGGGCAGCATAGGTGACCAGAATCTATACTCCCCACATCACTGCAGAGGTTTGCTCCATATTATAATGTGTCATCCGACAGCAAACTGCAGTATGTGGTCTTGTTGGGGGCTGTGCCAGCAGACTGATGACCTTGCAAGCTTGCATTATAAAACCCATTAATGTCGCCAACCAAGGACAGAAATTCAATTCCAGTTATAATTTAAATAACCTGAAGTGTTAAGGGATTTATAGAGAATCTGTCACCAGACCGACCTCTTTAGATTAGGGAATCCACTAGATGTCCTAATAGCTAATGGACGCCTTTGCACTTTGCCCTACCTTAACACCCCCCCCCCCCCCCTTTCATTTTAGGACATGTTTTATGAATAGAGGGGTTCTCCCCTTTCCACCAACTCTTGACACTTAGTGACAATAGAGACCCCTTTAGGGAATTTAATAAATGGATTCATCACTCTTTCTCCTAATACCCCACAGGCTGCCAGGAGGCGACGGGTTGAGACTTCCTATGACATTGACAACATTGTGATACCCATGTCTGTGGCGGCCACCACCAGAGTAGAAAGACTTCAATACAAAGAGATCCTCACTCCCAGGTACGTACATATCATGGATCCATATTCTATACAGGTTATAGTCTTTCATTAATTGTATAGAGGAAATGGATATCTTTATATTAGGGCATCCCCCAAACAGGAGCCCAGGGCTGTATGATCTAGCGTGTCCCCTCAGCTGATTGGCTAGGAGGCTTCGCCTGACCCGATCACTATTACTTTCCAGGAGCGTACAGCCCGTGTCTCCTGTGGGGTTATTCAGGAGCTGCACCCGCTAGTAAAGTTTTACTGAGGAATCTTCCAGATGCCCTATTATCTAAAGTGCCGCCTCGTAATGAAGTGCTGCCCCCCTCAAAGTATCATGACAACCCTACTTCGAAAAGTTTCTAACTTCTGAACTTCTTTGTCCATTTTAGTAGAAACCGTAATGGCAGATCTTGTCCATGTCAATTCTTACTCGTTTTCACTTTGATCCCACAGCTGGCGTGTTGTGAAAATCGCTCCGCTGCCGAACACTGAAGAAGATTTAGAAGTAAGTTGCTCTAGAGATCCTGTAGTCACAGCTTAAGTCAATGGCTGGTCTCATGCAGACAAACCCTTCACTTATTCTCTATTAGGGCATATGGACATTATAGAGCTGGGTCCGCTGCTCAGGAACCCGCTCTCCACTTGGCCTAATAGTCTGGCAGACTTGGCACGTGCCTGTGTTACATAGCGGGCCATTCATTTTGATGTAGTACTACATATGCTGCAAAGAAAATGTATTGCCATTGGGTATAACAGCTGATCTTGGGTGGATTCAGAATGTCGGACCAATGGTAGTCAGCTGATGACCGGGCTGGCTGCAATATTAAGAGGTTGTCATGATGAGACAATCCCTTTAATTCTATTACTGTCCCTCGCTGCGGATACACTGACTTTTGTGCGACTCCTACGTAGAGCAAGTCTCCGATCGTGTGACTCGTGTGCTATTTTAGTCACGTACTTAACATTTGTTTCCTTCCAGTTGGAAGACCTCTCCGATGCCTCATATACAGCGTTGCATGCAAAGTGTGAAGACATGGAGAGGGCACGATGGGTCAGTAGCAGCATCCCACCGCAGCGCCGAGGAAGCAGGTACTTTAATATTCCATTGATGCCTTAGCGGATGGCGGTGACGTACTCCCCAGTAATACTTCTACCACAGAGGGGTAACACTTGTGTTCTGTCCCAGGACTCACAGGACATCTGAAAGCTCCATGACCCAGTCTTCACAGCCCCTCACACCACAGCCTCCATCCCCGGACACAAGCAGTTGGCAGGCCCTGCCAGACTTCTCTCCACTCAGCCCCGATGTCTTATCGGCCCCTCCTACACCGACTTCAAGGGACACCCCACGTCTGATCTCTGAGGAGACGCAAAGTTCAGTGTCTGACTCGGGGTTTGAGGAGACGGTGAGTAAATGGAAACAGCTGCTGTGATTCTCACATTTTCAAGGGTTATTTATCTGCGTCTTGTAGATGGGACTCATTCACATGGGATGCGCTGATTTGATGTAAATGTTTCCAGCATCTTTTAGTACCGTGGTCTGCAACCTTTGAACTACAACTCCCAGCATGCCCTGACTACCAGTTGCAGACCATTGGTTTAGGACAATGGTAGCATCTCACATTAGTATCCCTTGGCCTAGTGACTATATATTAGAGAGCAGGGAGACACAACCTATTGCCAGTGTGGATCATTGCACCCACTAAACGGCCTCACCCAAAGTGATGATCATGTGGCAAGATTTAATGGTGTTGCCAATTTGTCTTCTCGTTCTTTGCTAATATGGCATTTGTAAAATGGCTTGTAGATGCGTTTAAGGTTCTGCAAACTATTCATAAAGTGGTATTCCCATCACAGAGAGCGATGTCCTAACGCTATGACATGCCATCACGGTCTGATCAGTGGGGGTCCGACCTCTAGGACTTCCATCAATCTTGTGAATGAAGGGGCTGCAATGCTGGTTTATCAGTGCCCGATGTGCAGGGAAAAGCAGGTGCTGGATCACAGTGCTTAACCCCTTCCCGACCACCCCACGTAGATTAACGGGCTGCAGCACTGGTCCTTGTGCCTGCAGCCCGTTAATCTATGTGTGCTCCTAAAAGAGCACCCAGGCGGTCCCCGCTGCCCGGCATCTCCCAGTAGAAGCTGCCACTAGCAGCCTTAGTACTAGGGGAAAACATTGGGTCGGATCACAGCGGTGATCCCTGCTGATTAACCCATTAAATGCAGCGGTCAATAGTGATCGCTGCATTTAAGTTGTTATAACAATATCGGCACCCAGCTACGCGATTGCGGGGGGCCGATTGTTGCTTTGGCAACCGGAAGCCTAACAAAGGCTTCCGGTCTGCCATTTATGGAAGGCGATTAGGTCCTGCCAGAGACCGGACCTAATATGCCCCCCTGTCAGTGTGAAACTGACAGGTATAATACCCTGCAATACATAAGTATTGCAGGGTATTCTAACAATGATCCCACAATTGGATCTTCAAGTCCCTCGTGGGGAAAAAAAAGGAACATTTCAAAATAACCAAATTAAGAATCTCCCTTTTTCCCTTATAAAGTCAATTATTATTAGGAAAAAAAATGAAAAAAAAAGAAATAAACTATGCATAATTGGTATCGCCGTGTCCGTAACTGCCTGATCTATAAAAATATAATGTCATTTATCCCGCACGGTGACCGCCATAAAATAATAATTAAAAACCGATACCGGCATCGCTATTTTTAGTCACCTCGGTTCCCAAAAAATGTAATAAATAGGGATCAAAAAGTCACATGTACTCAAAAATGCTACCAATAAAAACTACAGTTTGTGCCGCAAAAAAACAAGCCCTCACACAGCATTCCTGATAGAAAAATAAAAAAGTTGTGGCTCTTAGAATAAGGCGACACAAAAACGAAAAACTTTTTTTAAAACCCTTGATTTTATTGTGCAAACACCGTAAAACATAAAAAAAAACTATACATATGGTATCGCCGTAACCGCAGAATAAATTAAGTATGTCATTAATGGTGCACGGTGACCGCAGTAAAAAAAAAGAATAAAAAACAATAGACGTTTTCACGGCCTAATTACACTAAATTCAGCAAAAAACCTATGGGATCAAAATGCTCACTGTACCCCTAGACAAATTCTTTTTAGGGCTCCTTCCCTTCTGAGCCCCGCTGTGTCTCCAAACAGCCGTTTATTACCACATATGGGGTATTGGCGTAATCAGGAGAAATTGCTTTACAAATCTTGGGCGGCTTTTTCCTTCTTTATTCCTTGTAATAGTTGATAATTTCTACGTTTTATTGAAAAAAATTTAGGTTTTCATTTTTACGGACGAATGCCACTAAATTTAGCAAAAAAAACTGTGGGGTTAAAATGCCCACTATACCCCTTGATAAATTCCTTGAGGGGTGTAGTTTGCCAAATGGTGTCTTTTTGGGGGGTTTCCACTGTTTTGACCCCACAAGATCTCTTCAAGCCTGACATGGTGCCTAAAATATATTCTAATAAAAAGGAGGCCCCAAAATCCACTATGTGCTCCTTTGCTTCTGAGGCCGGTGCTTCCGTCCAGTAGCACGCTACGGCCACATGTGGGATATTTCCTAAATCTGCAGAATCTGGACAATAAATATTGAGTTGCGTTTCTCTGGTAAAACCTTTTGTGTTACAGAAAAAAATGGATTTTCTGACAAAAAAAAAAAGAAATTGCAAAATTTCACCTCTACTTTGCTTTAATTCCTGTGAAATGCCTAAAGGGTTAAGAAACTTTCTAAATGCTGTTTTGAATACTTTGAGGGGTGAAGTTTTTAAAATGGGGTGATTTGTGGGGAGTTCTAATATATAAGGCCCTCAAAGTCACTTCACAACTGAACTGGCCCCTGTAAAAATACCCTTCTGAAATTTTCTTGAAAATATGAGAAATTGCTGCTGAAGTTCTTAGCCTTGTAACGTCCTAGAAAAATAAAAGGATGTTCAAAAAACGATGCCAATCTAAAGCAGACATATGGGGGATGTTAATTAGAAACAATTTTGTGTGGTATAACGGCCTGTCTTACAAGCAGATACATTTTAAACTTCGAAAAATGCTAATTTTTGCAAATTTTCTCGAAAGTTTGATGTTTTTCACAAACAAATACTGAATTTATTGATCACATTTTTCCACTAACGTAAAGTACAATATGTCACGAGAAAACAATCTCCGAATCGCTTGGATAGGTAAAAGCATTCGGAAGTTATTACCACATAAAGTGACACATGTCCGATTTGAAAAAATTGGCTGCGTCCACAAGGCCAAATCAGGCTGCGTCCTAAAGGGGTTAAACCAGCATTGCAGCCTTCATTCTCTGGATTGGTGGGGGTCTTATAGGTCAGACCCCACTGATCAGAAAGGAATGGCATAACTCAGCAATATGTCTTAACTTTCTGTGGTGGTTCTACCCCATTAATGTTTGGGCTGCCACTACCGACCTGTTTCTTACCATTCCCTTCTTTTCACTTGCAGATCGTACAACCGTGGGAGAGACGACATTTCCCCATTCCTTATCAACCCAAACAGGATCTTGCGGGAACCAGCGAGCCAACAGACTGGGGAGGGCCGCGCCCTCCGCGTAGATCTTCCTGCAGCTCCAGAACTGCCAAAGATACAGAGGGAGCCCCATCCTCCCCGCCCTGCCCTCTGACCAGACCCCGACCCCTCCACAGATAAACGGAGGGGGGGGGGGGAGGGGCTGTAACGAAAGAGTTAAATGGGGGGGGCAATTAAAGAAAGAAAAATTATATATAAATATATGAACCCGACAAGACAATTTGGTTAAAGAGGAATCCGTTGTTTGATATTCAAACTTTATCCCAGGAGCAGAACGCCAATTTCACAGTTTTTAGTGAATTTAAGAACTTTAGATACCTGTTCATTCTTGTTTTCCTATTGTGTTTTTTCTTTTCCTTTCCCCTCCCCCCCCCCCCCCATTTTTCTTTTAATCAAGCGATGTTCTAAGTGTGACACTGTGTATGTAACCCGCTGCTGTAACACTCTGTGCACAAGGCAAGTAACAGAGGTGTAGTCACTAGAGTCAATGCACTCCGTATTTCCCAATGCCTGGATAATGTAAGCTTTTAATGGTATGGTCCTGCAGGTTGACTGGAGAGACCGGGGGTGGGGATGCAGGTGAAATTAAAAGGGACGGTCTTCAAGATGTTGATGGCATATCACTAGAATAGGTGGGGGTCCGACCAGTAGGATGAAGAGTCAGTGGAGATTGCTTTGCGGGCTCTGCTTATGGACTATATTGGGCTGCAAAAATGGCACAACGCTTTCTGGCATCACTGCCGTCGAACCCCCATGGATTGGACATTGATGGTATATTCTAGCAATATGCGATCAATGACTTGAGTAAGGCAACCCCTTTAACCTGTTATGTCCCAAGTCACTTCAGTATGTTCCTTAAGTTGCAGCATTTGCTGTTCTTGTAGGATGAATCTGCTACTCCGACATTTCAGAACGTTGTTTCTACTGATGTCAATTCAACAGTCCTCATAGATAATGGGGAAAGAACACAAGATTTGTGAATTATTCATTTTTTTTCCGTCTATAGCTGACTTGTTAATGTAATACATCCTGTGATGACCGTGACTGATCACTGGGGGGCACTTCATGTCCTCGTTACTTTGTGAGACATTTTCTCTTTGCAAAAACCTAAAATAAAGCGCTGACTTATGTCACAATTCTACCCCAACCCCCCCCCCCCCCCCGGCTCGCTGTGATGTGCCGTCCCTGTGACGTCACACCCCAGGCTATAACATCGTGACCTCATACATCCTGGCAATGAGCCATGTATGGTGTAGTCATGTGACTGCCCTGTGATGTCACAAGGATGGTACCTCATGCCGTTGTGCGTGTCGAAACGTGACACGAAATTTGGGCAGGATAGGGGACATAAGGAAAATTTATTTCATGTTTTTGTAAATGAGGAAAAAAAATCCTTTCCCTGATATCTAAAGGGTTTGTTTGATTAGAAAAATGTTCTGCTTCCCCCTCCCCAATCTAGTCCATGGGCTGTGCCTGGTATTACATCTCAATTTGAAAGTGGCTGAGCTGCAATACCAGTCACTACCCATAGTCAAGAATGGCGCTGTTTCTAGAAAAGCAGAATTTTTTTTTCTCGTCTCCTACAACCCCATTAAAATGTAACTAACCACCATAATTTCATGTTAAATTATAGTGTTGTATGTTAATTTCAATTGGGTGGGTGGTGACCAGGCATATTCGGATACCTCTCGACTAGAAATTATGTGCAGAACCCCCTCGTTCTTGGGCGTCGAACTCCCATCTATGCGGCTTTTATATAATGGACATGGGATGAATGTTATTAAACCCCTTAGTCCATCTTTACAATGAATATCAAGCCAAAATGAGGCATCACTAGGATCCGTACTGTTGTATTTCTCAGTTATGGGACACTCCATGTTACTAGCATGTTTATTGATGATGCCATGCTGGAGCGTACAATACCCTGTAGTAATGCTAGAAGCCAGGATGTCATACACGTTATGTTATTTCTTTGTAGTAGCAGATTAGTAATTAAGGATTTTCAGGCTATTAGGGGTTAATGAATAGTGTGATTTTCTGAAATTCTATGTATGCCATTATAGTTTTTCCCAGTCTACCTTGAATTATTTTTTTCAGAACATATCAAATACATACGTGTTACCTGCACATATTAAACCTTATTTAGCTTCTTTGTTGCATGTTTAAATCTGTTTCTCCCAGTTCCACTGTTGTCCTTCAATTATTGGTTAAAGATAGATAAAAAAGCCCCAAAAAAATTTCGATGACGTCTGCATTTGCTGGGCTCAATCTTGCTGTTTGTTCAGAGATCGTCAAGGTTACTGAAAGTGTCCCCGGACCTACTATGGTCTCCCCTACTTGACTACGGCCTCCCCTTTACAACAGTCGCCGATCCTCTTTGTACACAGTGGGTTATAACAGATTCTGTATCTATTAGTTGTATATATATATTTTTTTTCCCTGTCCTTTAATTTTTCATGTTTTTTTTTTTAATATCTTTGTGCAGTCATGGGCAGTCCTTGGCACTGAATGGGTGATTGTTATCGATGTTGTTTTAATCTGTTTGTCCACTTCTAAACTTCTAAGCATTAATGGCTTTAGTTCTCCAGCAAGTTAAAAAAAAAAAAAAAATGTTTTGAAAAGTTTGAGAACTTTTAGCATTGTATAAAGAGAAATAATAATGAAACACAAGACTTGTATTTTGTAAATAAGTTTTTATTAGCTTTTTGTTTTTCTTTTTTTCATGTCCCCCTGAGAACATGACGATGGGAGAATCTGCACCGTCTTCTGGGGTGTATAGAGTGATTTATAATTATTTTTGGTTTAACATCCTTATTCTGTTGGGGTAAAAGTACAAAAAAGAAAAAAAAAGTGCTTGAAAAAAAAATAAAAAATAAACCCGTTAAATATGGTGTCGTATTAGAAGTAATTTCCAGTTTAGGGGGCAACATGAGACGCTGGGACTGCATTGGCTGCCTGATATAGTAGTTAATGTAACAAACTTGGTCTATTCTATGCATTAGATTATGCGCCCTGACTACTGGGGGTTGTGAATGGGCGAAGTTGTAATACCAGGCAAAGCCAGAGTGGCGCTGTTTTGGGGAGAAAAAGAAAATCCCAGATAACATCCTTGTTAAAGGAACACTTCAGACAAAACTGACATTGTTAGGTTTAGTGCAGGGACTGAGGGGGGTGGGGCATGACACAGAAATTTTCCCATGCATCTCTGCAGTGTACAGGTTGAGAAGTGCCTTATGGGAACTCAGCTCTGTTTACAGGTTGACCGTCTGCGAAGTGCTGATGGATTTATAAGTGACTGGCAGCAAATGTACGGTAAGAAATTATGTAATGAGATTAGAAAAGTCACTCAATGTTTTATATGCAGATTTAGTTTGTCCAAAACAAACCTATGGTAAGCCGCAGGCTTGCTCGGCTCTTTCTGCAAGTCCCATAGACTTAGAGCCCCATGCTCGGCCACCTCTCCATCTATAGTGAATAGGTGGTCGTGGGACCATCATTCTCCCAATAGCGGAGGTTCCTAGTAGTAGGAGCTGCGCCTATGGGGTCATTTATGGCATGTCACTTTAATGCTAGACTTACACTAAGGCATCACTTATATGCTTTTTGGCTTTTCAGCAGTGTAGTTACCAACAGAGCAGCAAACAGGATTTCTACATATCAGTAAAGGAAGTTCCCAAAAGTTTTTAAAGTTTGAGGTTTTGGGTGAAGCAGACCTTGAATAACACGACTGTCCTGGTTGTGACCAATCTCAATTGTGGAGAAAAAAAAAAGATTGTGCCCCATATTCAGAACAAAATTAGGCCCCCCGAGATCCGTGTTGTATTAATAACTTTATTTCCAAATCCACTTATACAGCAACAGACCGTGTGAACCAGCTGATCAGACACGACACAGAATATGGACAGCCACAGATACAATGGAGAGAAAAGGGGGTTGTATATGGGGAGGGGGTTTTGTTACCAATGACATTAACAGAGGGGAGAAAGGAAGGCAATACTGAAATTAAGAGGGGACGGGGGGGCTGCAGAGGAAGGACCGCATTTAAAAAAAACTCAAAAACAGGATAGCAGCCACTGCGAATTCTTCAGTTCCATTATAGATCACACAGAGCTCAGGCCAAGCAAACTGCAGGCCAGGGTGGAAATGCATTGGAGGTTTGGGCAGCGGAGATTTGAGGAAACGAACATAGGTTGTAATCTTATATTAAATGTGAGTTAACCTGTTTACTGCCAGAAGTGATAAACCCCTTTATGGTTAGCATGCATTCCAAGTGCTGGGGTTCTATATCATCTTGCAGACATGAAACGTGGGGGTAGGGAATGGCCACCTTGAGATCGTACTACAGATTCAGTAGTGCAGACGATAGAAAAGCTAGTCATAGATGTGGCCTGTCCCTTTAATGTGAGCTCTAGGTCGAGACTGGGGAGCCGAATGTTTTCTATAGACTAAACAGGGACGGTATTTGTCTCAGTATGGAAGTTTGCAGACCAGCAACCCTACAATCCCCTATGGTTAAGAAAATGGATTAAAGTAATAACATCCCTCTGAGTTGATTCCGGAAACAGCGCCACTCTTGTCCATAGGCTGCGTCTGGTATTGTAGCTTAGCCTCATTTACTTGGAATGGGCGTAAGATGAAATACTGGTAACGGCCAATGGATAAGCGTGGCACTGTCTATGGAAAAAATACCTAGTTTCTAATCCTTCCCTTTAATGTTGCTAGGGAGGGGTCTAAGAAAGTAATTATTAGGGTAGATTCACACATCATGTACTTTGTGGGATTTCGGTGCGAATTCCACAAAAAGTTGTGAGTCACAGTGAAAAAAAATCCTGCTGCGGATTATAAGCATGCGGTGGATTTTTCCAATCCACAGCATGCCTTATAAATTGTGGAAATGCTGCAGATTTTCACTGTGGACTTCACTCATTGTAAAATCTATGGCTAAACTCCGATCCAAAATCAACTAGGAAATCCACTTGTAACGGGCGGATTTCATTATGGATTTTGAGGCCGGTTCCACAGAGTAATTTATGTGTGAACCTAGCCTTAAAGTGAAATGTAAAAAAATGTATGTCCCTGGGGGTCTCTTCCTTGGGAGGTATGGTGAAACAAGGTGGCTTGCTGACTCTGCTCTGTCCCAGGAACCCAATGTAAACGGGCACTTTAGATATGGCACTCGCCTTTATTACCTCTTTGCGCCTTAGAATAAAAACAAAATATACATAAGATCCATGAATACACCTGTTTTTCTCCCCTCTGCTACTAGTAAGTAGGTGGAGATGTTCTTCCGAGGATGGGACGTGTAATAAATAAGTATACAAGAGACAGTTTAATTATTCAATTGAGTGTGGGCATTTTTATGTAAGTTTCCCTTTTTTTTTTTTTCTTTAATTCTTGACTACGTCTCGCACCTCCAGCTTCCGTACCGAGATCAGCTCATCACAAGCCTTGCTTAGCGAGGGAGGCCGAGACTTGGTCAGCCAGTGTGGAGAGTTGTGGGGAGTCAGACATGTTAATGCTGCCGGAAGAGGAAACATTGCTGAGACGCCGGGGGGATGTCTCTCCGGAGGGGTTGGGAGACTTGTAGACGATCTCTGCTCCGTGGTCCGTCTTGGCTTTGGCATTCTCCCGGAAAGACAGTTTGTGGCTCTCAATCTGTTTGGAAAAGTAACACAAGAGGGTGACTTCTAGGTACCCAAAAAATTCTAATGGTTTATTAAGACCTGCCACAGTTTTTACAACCTAGTCATATTGTGGAGCCTTCTCCAAGGGGGTAGGGGTTTTCTGCAAGGAGCCCCCTCCTCATTCATTGTCCATTCTCATTTCTAATGGGTAAGCTTAAGGTACTTTGGTGATAACTCAGTAGTTGGCACACCGGTTGAGGTACAGTCTGTACAGTAATTCACAGGCATGTCTGGTCCTCCAGTGTGAGAGATGCTCTTTGTAGCTGCTCCCCATTTATAAGGATTCTGAGGAGACCCCGTTCGGTTTTCTAATCTAAACTTTACTATTGATACTTAATACCACTTTGAATATTACATTCACACATAAATTTGGCTCTGCTACATTTGATGTAATTTAGATATTTTGTTTGTGCACCCCAATACTGTTCTAAGTTCGGACTGTAGGTAAACATACTGAATTATCTATGGCAAATGGCAGATAACACATTGTGTGTGTGTCTGAGTGAGTGAGTGTGTGTGTGTGTATGTGTGTGTACGCGTGTGTGTGTGTGTCTGCGTGCGTGACTGCGCTTATCTGCGTGTGACTGTGTGCGTACGTACCTGCACGTGTACGTACCTGACTGACTGTGTGTGCCTGTGTGGGCGCGTGTGTATGCACGTGTGTCTGTGTACCTGCGTGCGCAACTGTATGCGCGTGCGTGCGTGCGTATGTGACTGCGCACATGCGTGAATGTGTGTGTGTGTGTGTGCGCGCGCGACTACGTGTGTGTGACTGCGTCTGCATGTGCGCGCGTGTTACTCTGTGACTGTGCGTGTTTATCAGTGTGCGTGCGTTTATACAAGCCAATCCAACTTGTGGGAGGGGCTTCTGGAAGCATGGGGTGAAATTTCTCCCGATTACCTCAGCAAATTAACAGCTAGAATGCCAAAGGTCTGCAATGCTGGAATTGCTGCAAATGGAGCATTCCAAGACCAAAGCAAAGTTTGAAGGAGAAAATTATTATTTCAAATAAAAATCATTATTTCTAACCTTGTCAATGTCTTGACTATATTTTCTAGTCATTTTGCAACTCATTTGATAAATATAAGTGTGAGTTTTCATGGAAAACACAAAATTGTCTGGGTGACACCACACACACACACACACCACCCCCCAACACACACACACCCCCGCCCAACACACACACACACACACACACACACACACACACACACACACACACACACCCCCGCCCAAACACACACACACCCCCGCCCAAACACACACACACCCCCGCCCAAACACACACACACCCCCGCCCAAACACACACACCCCCGCCCAAACACACACACCCCCGCCCAAACACACACACCCCCGCCCAAACACACACACCCCCGCCCAACACACACACCCCCGCCCAACACACACACACACACACACACCGCCCAACACACACACACACCCCCGCCCAACACACACACACCACCCCCCCACACACACCACCCCCCCACACACACCACCCCCCCACACACACCACCCCCCCACACACACCACCCCCCCACAACACACACACTACCCCCCACAACACACACACTACCCCCCACAACACACACACTACCCCCCACAACACACACACTACCCCCCACAACACACACACTACCCCCCACAACACACACACACACACACACACCCCCGCCCAACACACACACCGCCCAACACACACACACACCCCCGCCCAACACACACACACACCCCCGCCCAACACACACACACCACCCCCCCCACACACACACCACCCCCCCCACACACACACCACCCCCCCACACACACACCACCCCCCCCACACACACACACCACCCCCCCCACACACACACACACCACCACCCCCCCAACACACACCCACATCCCCCAACACACACAACACCCCCCGCCCAACACACCCCCCGCCCAACACACCCCCCGCCCAACACACCCCCCGCCCAACACACCCCCCGCCCAACACACCCCCCGCCCAACACACCCCCCGCCCAACACACCCCCCGCCCAACACACACCCCCCGCCCAACACACCCCCCACACACACCCCTACACCACACACACCCACCCCCACACACACACCCGCCCCAACACGCACCCCTACCCCCACATGCACCCCTACACCACACCCCCCCCGTCCAACACACACACCCCCCAACACACACACACCCCCACACGCACCCCTACCCCCACACGCACCCCTACACCACACACCCCCCCCCCCCGCCCAACACACACCCCTACACACACACAACACACGCCCTGCCAACACACACCCCCCGCCCAACACACACCCCCCGTCCAACACACCCACACACACCCAACACACCCCCACACAAACACCTCCCCCAACACACACACCGCCCAACACACACACACCCCACACACCTCCCCCCTACACACCTCCCCCCTACACACACACCGCCCAACACACACACCCCGTCCAACACACTCCCAACACACACCCCCCGCCCAACACACACACACCCCCCGCCCAACACACACACACCCCCCGCCCAACACACACACACCCCCCGCCCAACACACACCCCCCGCCCAACACGCACACACCGCCCAACACGCACACACACAGCCCAACACGCACACACACCCCCCGCCCAACACACACGCACACCCACCCCCCCGCCGCCCAACACACACCCACACCCACACACACCCAACACACACCCCCCCACACACACACCTCCCCCAACACACACAACACACCCCTGCCCAACACACACCCCCGAACACACCCCCCCCCCTACACACCTCCCCCCTACACACACACACACACACACACACGTCCCCCCCCCACACACACACCCCGT
The DNA here is from genome assembly GCF_050947455.1 of Rhinoderma darwinii. NCBI lineage: Eukaryota > Metazoa > Chordata > Amphibia > Anura > Rhinodermatidae > Rhinoderma > Rhinoderma darwinii. The sequence goes on along the minus strand of NC_134699.1, from coordinate 14,237,741 downwards.
CCAACACACACACACCCCCCCGCCCAACACACCCCCCCCCCCGCCCAACACACCCCCCCCGCCCAACACACACCCCCCCCCCAACACACACCCCCCCCGCCCAACACACACCCCCCCCCCCCCCGCCCAACACACACCCCCCCCCCCGCCCAACACACACCCCCCCCGCCCAACACACACCCCCCCCCCCCCCCAACACACACCCCCCCCCGCCCAACACACACCCCCCCCCCCCGCCCAACACACCCCCCCCCCCAACACACACCCCCCCCCCGCCCAACACACACCCCCCCCCCCCCCCGCCCAACACACACCCCCCCCCCCCCCCCCGCCCAACACACACCCCCCCCCCCGCCCAACACACACCCCCCCCCCCCGCCCAACACACACCCCCCCCCCCCGCCCAACACACACCCCCCCCCCCCCCGCCCAACACACACCCCCCCCCCCGCCCAACACACACCCCCCCCCCCGCCCAACACACACCCCCCCCCCCCGCCCAACACACACCCCCCCCCCCCGCCCAACACACACCCCCCCCCCCCCCCCCGCCCAACACACACCCCCCCCCGCCCAACACACACACCCCCCCCCCCCGCCCAACACACACACCCCCCCCCCCGCCCAACACACCCCCCCCCCCGCCCAACACACCCCCCCCCCCCGCCCAACACACCCCCCCCCCCCCGCCCAACACACCCCCCCCCCCCCGCCCAACACACACCCCCCCCCCCCGCCCAACACACACACCCCCCCGCCCAACACACACACCCCCCCGCCCAACACACACACCCCCCCCGCCCAACACACACACCCCCCCCGCCCAACACACACACCCCCCCGCCCCCCCGCCCAACACACACCCCCCCCCCCGCCCCCCCGCCCAACACACACCCCCCCCCCAACACACACCCCGCCCCCCGCCCAACACACCCCGCCCCCGCCCAACACACCCCCCGCCCAACACACCCCGCCCCCCGCCCAACACACCCACCCCGTCCAACACACCCACCCCGTCCAACACACCCACCCCGTCCAACACACCCACCCCGTCCAACACACCCACCCCCACACACACCCACCCCCACCCCCACACACACCCACCCCCACACGCACCCCCGCCCCCCCCCCCCCACACGCACCCCCGCCCCCCCCCCCCACACACCCCCGCCCAACACACCCACCCCGTCCAACACACCCACCCCGTCCAACACACCCACACCCACCCCCCCCCCACACACACCCCTACCCCCACACGCACCCACACCCACCTCCCCCCCCCACACACACCTCCCCCCCCACACACACACACCTCCCCCCCCCCCACACACACCTCCCCCCCCCCCACCCACACACACACCCCCCCCCCCCCACCCACACACACACCCCCCCCCCCCACCCACACACACACCTCCCCCCCCCACACACACACACCCCCACCCAGCAAGCACACACACCCACACCCCCCGCCCAACACACACACCCCCCCCACACACCTCCCCCCTACACACCTCCCCCCTACACACACACCGCCCAACACACACACCCCGTCCAACACACTCCCCAACACACACCCCCCGCCCAACACACACACACCCCCCGCCCAACACACACACACCCCCCGCCCAACACACACACACCCCCCGCCCAACACACACACACCCCCCGCCCAACACACACACCCCCCGCCCAACACACACCCCCCGCCCAACACACACACACACCGCCCAACACGCACACACACAGCCCAACACGCACACACACCCCCCGCCCAACACACACCCACACCCACCCCCCCGCCGCCCAACACACACCCACACCCACCCAACACACACCCCCCCACACACACACCTCCCCCAACACACACAACACACCCCTGCCCAACACACACCCCCGAACACACCCCCCCCCCCCCTACACACCCACACGTCCCCCCCCCCACACACACACCCTGTCCAACACACACCTCCTCCCCCACACACACACCCCGTCCAACACACACTCCGCCCAATACACGCACACACACACACACACACACACACACACACCCAACACACCCACCCTCGAACACACACACACACACACAACACACCCACCGCCCGCCCAACACACACACACACCTCCCCCCGCACACACCCCTACCCCCACACGCACCCCCCGCCCAACACACACCCCCCGCCCAACACACACCCCCCGCCCAACACACGCCCAACACACACACACCCCGCCCAACACACACACCCCGCCCAACACACCCACACACACCCAACGCACCCCTACCCACACACACACACGCACACCTCCCCCACACACACACCCCCCCACACACACACCCCGCCCAACACACCCACCCACACCCAACACACCCCCCCCCACACACCCCCCCCCCCAACACACACACCCACCCCCCCCTGCCCAACACACACACCCCGCCCAACACACACCCCCGAACACACACACCTCCCCCAACACACCCACCCCCGCCGCCCAACACACACACACACACCCCCCCCCCCCCCCCGCCCCCCGCCCCACACACACATACCCCACCCAACACCTCCCCCCACACACACACCCCCCCACACACACACCCCCCCACACACACACCCCCCACACACACACCCCCCCACACACACCTCCCCCCACACACACACTCCGCCCAACACACCCCCACACACACCCACCCCCGAACACACACACACACCCACCGCCCGCCCGCCCAACACACACCTCCCCCAACACACCCCATCCCCCCCCGCCCAACACACACACCCCATCCCCCCGCCCAACACACACACCCCATCCCCCCGCCCAACACACACCCCATCCCCCCCGCCCAACACACACCCCATCCCCCCCGCCCAACACACACCCCATCCCCCCCTTCATCACACACCCCATCCCCCCCGCCCAACACACACAACCACACCACCCGCCCAACACACACACACCCCCCGCCCGCCCAACACACCCCCCGCCCGCCCAACACACACACCCCCCCGCCCAACACACACCCCCCCACCCCCCGCCCAACACACACCCCCCCACCCCCCGCCCAACACACACCCCCCCACCCCCCGCCCAACACACACCCCCCACCCCCCGCCCAACACACACCCCCCACCCCCCGCCCAACACACACCCCCCACCCCCCGCCCAACACACACCCCCCCCACCCCCCGCCCAACACACACCCCCCCCTCACACACCTCCCCCCTACACACACACACACACACACACACACGTCCCCCCCACACACACCACCCAACACACACCTCCTCCCCCACACACACACCCCGTCCAACACACACTCCGCCCAATACACACACCCCCCCCGCCCAACACACACCCACACACTCCGCCCAACACACACCCACACACTCCGCCCAACACACACACACACCCACCGCCCGCCCGCCCGCCCGCCCGCCCAACACACACACACACACCCCCCGTCCAACACACACACACCACCTCCCCCCCCCCACACACCTCCCCCCACACACACACACCTCCCCCCCCCACACACACACACACCGCCCCCACACACCCCTACCCCCACACGCACCCCCCGCCCAACACGCACCCCCACACACACACACCCCCCGCCACACACACACCCCCCGCCCAACACACCCACACGCACCCCCCACCCCCCCCCCCACACGCACCCCCCCCACACGCGCACCCCCCCCCCCACACACGCGCACCCCCCCCCCACACGCGCACACCCCCCCCACACGCACCCCTACCCACACACACGCACACCTCCCCCACACACACAGCCCCCCACACACACACACCGCCCAACACACACACCCCCCGCCCAACACACACACCCCCCAACACACCCACACACACCCACACCCAACACACCCCCCCCCCCACACACACACCGCCCCCCACACACACACCGCCCAACACGCACACACACCCCCGCTCAACACACACACACCGCCCAACACACACACAGCCCGGCCGCCCAACACGCACACACACCCCCCGGCCCAACACGCACACACACCCCCCCGCCCAACACGCACACACACCCCCCGCCCAACACGCGCACACACACACACACACACACCCACCCCCCCCCGCCCAACACACACAACCACACCCCCCGCCCAACACACACACAACCCGCCCAACACACACACCCCCGCCCAACAAGCACACACACCACCCCCCCCGCCCAATACACACACCACCCCCGCCCAATACACACACACCCCCCGCCCGACACACCCCACACACACACCCGCGCCCAACATGCGCACACACCCCCCCGCCCAACAAGCACACACCCCCCCGCCCAACACACACACACACACACACACACGCGCACCCCTACCCCCACACGCACACACGCCCCCCCCGCCCAACACACACACACACCGCCCAACACACACACAGCCCGGCCGCCCAACACGCGCACACACCCCCCCGCCCAACACGCGCACACACCCCCCCGCCCAACACACACACACACCCCGCCCAACACACACCCCCGAACACACACACCTCCCCCAACACACCCACCCCCGCCGCCCAACACACACACACACCCACCCACCCCCCCCCAACACACACATACCCCACCCAACACACCTCCCCCCACACACACACCGCCCAACACACACCCCTACCCCCACACACACCCCCCCCCCACACGCACCCCCGCCCAACACACACAAACACCCAACACACACACACTCCGCCCAACACACACACACACTCCGCCCAACACACACACACACACACCCACCGCCCGCCCGCCCAACACACACCTCCCCCAACACACACCGCCCAACACACACCCCATCCCCCCGCCCAACACACACCCCCCACCCCCCGCCCAACACACACCCCCCACCCCCCGCCCAACACACACCCCCCACCCAACACACACCCCCCGCCCAACACACACCCCCCACCCCCCGCCCAACACACACACACCGCCCAACACACACCCACCCCCACACGCACCCCTACCCCCACACGCACACACGCCCCCCCGCCCAACACAAAAACACACACACACCCACCCCGCCAACACACACCCCCCCAACACACCCCCGCTCAACACACACACCCCCCCGCCCAACACACACACCCCCGCCCAACAAGCACACACACCACCCCCCCCGCCCAATACACACACACCCCCCGCCCGACACACACCCCCCGCCCGACACACCCCACACACACACCCCCCGCCCGACACACCCCACACACACCCCCGCCCAACAAGCACACACACACACCCCGCCCAACACAAACACACACACCCACCCCCCCAACACACCCCCGCTCAACACGCACACACACCGCCCGCCCAACACACCCCACACACACACCCGCGCCCAACACACACACCCCCCCCCCGCCCAATACACACACACACCCCGCCCGACACACCCCACACACACACCCGCGCCCAACAAGCGCACACACACCCCCGCCCAACAAGCACACACACACACCCCGCCCAACACACACACCCCCCCCGCCCAACACACACACACCCCGCCCAACACACACACACACGCACCCCTACCCCCACACGCACACACGCCCCCCCCCGCCCAACACAAACACACACACCCACCCCGCCAACACACCCCCGCTCAACACACACACCGCCCAACACACACACCCCCCGCCCAACACGCACACCCCCCGCCCAACACGCACACACACCCCCCGCCCAACACGCACACACACCCCCCGCCCAACACGCACACACACCCCCCGCCCAACACACACACCGCCCGCCCAACACGCACACACACCCCCGGCCCAACACGCACGCACGCACGCACGCACACACACACACACGCGCACACACACACACACACACACACACCTCCCCCAACACACCCACCCCCCCCGCCCAACACACACCTCCCCCCACACACACACCGCCCAACACACACCGCCCAACACACACCCCTACCCCCACACACACCCCTACCCCCACACACACCCCCCCCACACGCACCCCCGCCCAACACACACTCCCTACACACACACCTCCTCCCCCCCCACACACACACCCCGTCCAACACACACTCCGCCCAACACACACACACACTCCGCCCAACACACACACACTCCGCCCAACACACACACACACTCCGCCCAACACACCCCCACACACACCCACCCCCGAACACACACACACCCACCGCCCGCCCGCCCGCCCGCCCAACACACACCTCCCCCAACACACACCCCATCCCCCCGCCCAACACACACCCCATCGCCCCGCCCAACACACACCCCATCCCCCCGCCCAACACACACCCCATCCCCCCCGCCCAACACATACCCCGCCCCCCGCCCAACACATACCCCGCCCCCCGCCCAACACATACCCCGCCCCCGCCCAACACACCCCGCCCCCCGCCCCCCGCCCAACACACACAACCCGCCCCCCGCCCCCCGCCCAACACACACAACCACACCCCCCGCCCAACACACACAACCACACCCCCCGCCCAACACACACAACCACACCCCCCGCCCAACACACACACACCGCCCAACACACACCCCACACGCACCCCTACCCCCACACGCACACACGCCCCCCCACCCAACACAAAAACACACACACACCCACCCCCCCAACACACCCCCGCTCAACACACACACCGCCCAACACACACACCCCCGCCCAACAAGCACACACCCCCCGCCCGACACACACCCCCCGCCCGACACACCCCACACACACACCCCCGCCCGACACAAACACACACACCCACCCCCCGCCCAACACAAACACACACACCCACCCCCCGCCCAACACAAACACACACACCCACCCCCCCAACACACCCCCGCTCAACACGCACACACACCGCCCGCCCAACACACCCCACACACCCCCCGCCCGACACACCCCACACACACACCCGCGCCCAACAAGCGCGCACACACACCCCCGCCCAACAAGCGCACACACACACACACCCCGCCCAACACACACACCCCCCCGCCCAACACACACACACCCCGCCCAACACACACACACACACGCACCCCTACCCCCACACGCACACACGCCCCCCCCCCGCCCAACACAAACACACACACCCACCCCGCCAACACACCCCCGCTCAACACACACACCGCCCAACACACACACCCCCCGCCCAACACGCACACACACACCGCCCAACACACACACCCCCCGCCCAACACACACACCGCCCGCCCAACACGCACACACACCCCCCGCCCAACCCCCACACACACCCCCCCCCCCCACACGCACCCCCGCCCAACACACACTCCCTACACACACACCTCCTCCCCCACACACACACCCCGTCCAACACACACTCCGCCCAACACACACACACACTCCGCCCAACACACACACACACTCCGCCCAACACACACACACTCCGCCCAACACACACACACTCCGCCCAACACACACACACACACACCCACCGCCCGCCCGCCCAACACACACCCCATCCCCCCGCCCAACACACACCCCATCCCCCCGCCCAACACACACCCCATCCCCCCGCCCAACACACACACACACCCCCCGCCCAACACACACCCCCCCGCCCAACACACCCCCCCCGCCCAACACACCCCCCCGCCCAACACACACCCCCGCCCAACACACACCCCCCGCCCGACACACCCCACACACACACCCGCGCCCAACAAGCGCACACACCCCCCCGCCCAACACACACACACACACCCCCGCCCAACAAGCACACACACCACCCCCCCCCCGCCCAATACACACACCCCCCGCCCGACACACCCCACACACACACCCGCGCCCAACAAGCGCACACACACCCCGCCCAACACACACCCACACCATACCCACACACACACACACACACACGCCCCCCCCCCGCCAACACACACCCCCCCAACACACACCCACACCATACCCACACACACACACACACACACGCCCCCCCCCCGCCAACACACACCCCCCCAACACACACACCCCCGCCCAACAAGCACACACACCACCCCCCCCCCCGCCAACACACACCCCCCCAACACACACACCCCCGCCCAACAAGCACACACACACCCCCCACCCCCCGCCCAACACACCCCCCACCCCCCGCCCAACACACACCCCATCCCCCCCGCCCAACACTCACCCCGCCCCCCGCCCAACACACACACGCCCAACACACACACGCCCAACACACACACACAAACACACCCCGCCCCCCCCAACACACACCGCCACACGCACCCCTACCCCCACACACACACACCCCCCCCCGCCCAACACACCCCCGCCCAACACACACACACACCACCACCCCCCCCCCCCACCCAATACACACACACACACACACACACACACACACACACACACACCCCCCGCCCGACACACCCCACACACACACCCGCGCCCGACACACCCCACACACACACCCGCGCCCAACAAGTGCACACACACACCGCCCAACACACACACCCCCCGCCCAACACGCACACCGCCCGCCCAACACGCACACACACACACACGCGCACCCCTACCCCCACACGCCCCCCCCGCCCAACACACACACCCGCGCCCAACACGCGCACACACACCCCCGCCCAACAAGCACACACACACCCCGCCCAACACACACACACCCCGCCCAACACACACACACCCCGCCCAACACACACACACCCCGCCCAACACACACACACCCCGCCCAACACACACACCCACCCCGCACCACACCACACCCACACCCGCCAACACACACCCCCGCTCAACACACACCCCCGCTCAACACACACCCCCGCTCAACACACACACCGCCCAACACGCGCACGCACCCCCCGCCCAACGCGCGCACACGCACCCCCCGCCCAACACGCGCGCGCACGCACCCCCCGCCCAACACGCGCGCGCACCCCCCGCCCCACACACACACGCACCCACCCCACACACGCACCCACCCCGCCCCACGCACGCGCGCACACGCGCCCAAAACACACGCACGCACGCACGCACGCACGCACACGCACCCCCCCCGGGACATAGCACATCCGCTGGAAGCGAGGGCGCCCGTATTATACCAGTGCAAAACTTTCCCAGTAATATTTCCCAAACTATGAAGGAGAAAAAGTCCCCAAAAGGTGCAGAGCGTTACAAAAGGGGGAGAAGAAAGAAAACTGTTTATCAGTGTGACACCGGCCTGTGCATAACGGATCGCTTCACATCGTAACACACATCTATGGATAATTGGATTATTTACCCCATTATTATACCCTATTATTATGCCCTGATGTACTCCGCACAGATTACATACACCCTGATGTACTCCTCACAGATTACATACACCCTGATGTACTCCTCACTGCTTACATATACCCTGATGTACTCCTCACAGATTACATACACCCTGATGTACTCCTCACAGATTACATACACCCTGATGTACTCCTCACAGATTACATACACCCTGATGTACTCCTCACAGATTACATACACCCTGATGTACTCCGCACAGATTACATATACCCTGATGTACCCCTCACAGATTACATATACCCTGATGTACCCCGCACAGATTACATATACCCTGATGTACCCCGCACAGATTACATATACCCTGATGTACTCCGCACAGATTACATATACCCTGATGTACTCCGCACAGATTACATATACCCTCATGTTCTCTGCACAGATTACATATTCCCTCATGTACTCCTCACATATTACATATACCCTGATGTACTCCGCACATATTACATATACCCTGATGTACTCCTCACATATTACATATACCCTGATGTACTCCGCACAGATTACATATGCCACCATATTATAAACGGAAATACCAGCAAAACCCCAAACAGTACTATTACCAAGCAAAATTCATGCTCAAAATGGCGGTCTTTCCCTTCTTAGCCCTACAGTGTGCCCAAACAGCAATTTATGGCCACAAGTAACGCATTACCATAGCCGGGAGAACCCGCTTAACAATTTATGGGGGTAAGATTCTCCAGGGTCACAACATATTGTGCGTGAATGGGCAGATCAGTGGAGAAATTGCAATTTTCACTTTGCACCATCCACTGCGTATTCATTTCTGAAAAACACCTGTGGAGTCTAAATTCTCACTACACCCCTTGATAAATGCCTTTAGGGGTGTATTTCTAAAACGGGGTCACTTTTGTTTGGTACATCAGTGGTTTTGCAAATGCAACATGGCGTCCGCAAACCATTCCAGCAAAATCTACGCTCCAAAAGATAAATACCGCTCCTTTTCTTCTGAATGCTCCCATATACGTAAACAGCCGATTATAACCACATATGGGGTGTTACCGTACTCGGGAGAAATTACTTTATCTGGTCTGGAAATGGTTAAACCACACTCTGCAACACGGTACTTACCGCTTTTCACCTCTTCAGATAGGAAGTCGGGCACTTCTAGTTCTTCTGGCAGGGGGGGTGGTGGCAGGCCCAGGTAGAGCCCATTTGTAGGGGAATTGCTTCCCCTTGACTTTTCATCATTCCCTTTCTCTCTCTGAAGGTGATAAGATGATTTGGGGGAAGGATGAGGTGAAGACTGGTACATATATATGGAGGAGAGGAGGAAGGACGAGTATGCCAAGAGACGTGCAGTGAAAGCAGAGGGTTAAATGTGGAAACCACCAGAGCCATAGGGATATTGCAGATATGAAGGAATATTGTATGCATCAGTGATCGCCTTCCCTCTGTCCGTAATCCACAACCTGTTTATAATCCCACAAAGTCCAAATCTCCAGGGACGAGTGTAAACAGCCCGGTAAATATATACATGTGTGAAAGTGGGGACAGTGTGTAGAAACCCAAACCCGTTCCTGACCCCCAGGGCCTATTCCATACGTGCCTATACCTAGAGTAGTACACAGGTCAGATCTAGTGCTGCGGATCAGCAGAGGCTCACCGTAGTTCTCCACGGAACGCTAGGAATTCAGTGCACCAACCAGTGGTTGACCAATTTCGTTCCATTTTTTTCTGAGAAACAGAGCTCCAACTTCTCTATTGTAGCTGCTTGCAGATACCACTAGAGGGAGCTTAAAGGCTATGAAAAGCTTTACATAAAAAGTGTCATTAATGTATGCATTATAAGCATTTTTCTAATATAGTTTTATTAAAAATGTTGTTCTGTTTTAGCACTGCAGCTTCTATGTATTCCCACTACACAGTAACTGGGTAATGCCGCTGTAAGCTGAATCTGTCAGTGAGCTGGACTGACAGCAGCTCGTGTGTGCAAATTGTGGTGCAGTTCTTTGGCTGGAATGTCCGCTGCGGAAAATAGGGCGTAACAAAAAAAAAATGTAAAATCCCATACTTACCAGTAGCCATGGCGACGCGTCCCTCTGACGTCCTGTAGCCCAGCCTCCTGGAATGGCGTTTCATCCCATGTGACCGCCGCAGACTGATTGGCTGCAGCAGTCACATGGGATAAAACATCATCCCTGGAGGCCGGGCTGGACGCAGGAGCAGAGAGTTCTGCGTAAGTATGAGATTTATTTTTTTTTTAGGCGGAATCGCTTCTTCTACGCCGCAAAAACCACTACTGATATTTGTTGCGTGTTTTACCTGCCATTGAATTCAATGGGGAAAACCCCCAACATAAAAGCAGCGACTAAATTAGAAAAATGCTTATTATGCAAAAAGTCATACATTAAGCCTTTAAACTCTTCTTTTTTATGGAGTTTAACATATAAGTCACATACAGTGACTACGAAGCTCCCCCTAGTGGTTGCTCAAGGCAAGTGCCATCTGTGTAACATCTGCCACCGTTAGGTAGTAAACACAAAAGAAGCAGATTCCCAAAAATAACCAATAAGTGGAAATGACCAATACATGACCCGTATTACGTTGTCATCATACAGTCAGGCTGCAATCCTGCGGACCAATCAGGGTTGATCGGATTAATCTCATTGCATCTGACAATGACATAAGTCCAACGGCAATGTTAGATATTTATTTGCCTTTTGAGATCGGAAAATTGCTACTGATGGGAATGCTCTGGAATGGTGAAATAATGGTCTAAGCGAAATGTAAAGGACAGTTTAAAGAGGAAGTTCACTGCTTTTTACAATAAAATATAATGTAAGGCTGAGTGCTACTAATTTTGCAAATCTTCATGCCAAAATTTTAGTTGAAATGTCATTTTTGGGTTGCAATACTGCTTAAGACCTGCATCTGTGGTGGCGCTATTTCTGAAGACCAAAGATAGTTCAGCCATTTCTTGTAAAAAGCATCGTCTGACCCCATAGTTTGCAGGATGGGAAGAGGTTTGTGAGAGAGAAAGGCAACAAGTCCGTAACAGTGGCTGAAGAATAGAAGATCCGAGAAAAGTGCCGCAGAGGTGACAGGTTGAGGCAGCAGAAAGAGACCTGTCTTGCAGAGCATGGAAACCAACACATGTTTTGCACAGCGTAAAAAGTGAGCGACGGACGCACGCTCCGGAAAGGGAGACATTGTTCTTGAAGGTGGAGAGTGCTCAGCGCATGTTTGAGTTTAAGAAAAGTTGGAGTAGACCCAAGTTCTGAATCTACAGGGAAAGCAGAACAAGAGAAGAGTGTGGAGCAAAGCCCAAGGCCCATACTTACAACGGCAGAGCCTGCTCCACATATCTAAAAGATAACGCTGGTAAGAAGCATCAGTACCGGAAGACGGATTAGTCATACAGGGCAGAAACCTGGGCAACAGCAAGAAGTGTCCATTACTGTCCCTACAGGAAGGATGTAATACAGGGACTGACCACCTGGAAGGAGTTCTGATATCAATTGTGGCAGCTCACGCACAGTGTGATTAGTGGCGGAGGGGGTGATAATGGACACTCTTACTACCCAGATTTCTTGCGGAGAAGATTAGAGGGGACACACTATACCTTCTTGTTTCCTCCACCGGGCGTGTGAGTGACATTGTCCAGGGAGCCAATCTTGGACGAAACCTTTTCCTTAAAGTCCAGTTTTTCAGATTTCACTTCTATGTTTCCTCCACCTGTCAAAAGTAGGATGAAGGTCACAGGTTAGGTAAAAATAATAGCTTGATGCCATACAACAATAGCGGGGGGGGTCGACCACAGACCAAATAAGATATCCTACTTGCAAAAGTGGGTTGAGATAAAAAGGTCCTCAGTGCATACGCTAAGGGCATGTTCACACAGGGCAGATACGCTGCGTAAAAGGTACACAGCGTATCCACCCTGGTGGCCGCAGGGAATTCCAGCTGAAAAACCGCACCAAATCGTGGTGCAGTTTTTTGGCCTGGAATGTCCGTTGCGGAAACCAGAAGAGGGGAAAAAAAAAAAACTTGCATACTTAACCCTCTGACGTCCTGGGATGATGTTTCATCCCATGTGATTGCTGCAGCCTGTGATTGGCTGCGGCGATCACATGGGATTTAAAGTCATCCCAGGAGGCCGGCCTGGACGAAGTAGCACAGAATAGTGGGTAAGTATAAGTTTTGTTCTCCCCCTGAGTTGCAATTTTTGAGGCGGGATCGGAGCTATTCCGCTGCAAAAATCGCAACATCTGCTATTCGTTGCGGGTTTGTTGTCAATGGGGAAAACCCGCAACAAAAAAGCAGCGATTACGCAAATAAACCGCACCACAGGTCAATTTCTGAACGTTTTTTCAGCTCATCAACGCAGCGTGTGGATGAGATTTGTTCAATTCTCATCCACTCTGCTGCTACTGTATTACGCTGTGGATTTTCTACAGCGAAATCCGTTGGAGAAATTCAGCTACGTGTGAACTTACCCTAAACCAGCATCATCTTAATATGCACCGTTTTCCTGCTGGGATTGTGGATCTATACTGTGACTAATCTGAACATACATGCAGTGTAAAGCATGAGGGAGGGACCGAGCAGCAGCCTAACACCTCCTGTGTCTCAATAGTTGCCGTTTCAGACTTCCTTTGAAGCTTCGACTACCACATAGTGAAGCCGCAGTCACGGAGCATTACAAAGGATTTAGTGGCAACATCTGCAAGGAGTACATGGAAAGTAAAATATTTGACTACTACAAGTGGTTACCTGGCCTGTGGTGGATGTTCGACATGGATCCGCACTTAGAAGTCACGTGTTTCAGATCAACTGGCTTGTGTGTTATCTGCACCTGTAGATTAGAGAACATGTGAGAGGCGGACACAGCGCTCAGACTTCTAGCAGCAAGTTAGGACTCAGCACGACATGGAAATTATTATAAAATCGCCGGAGGAAGGCACTTTGCGAGAGAAACAATCGAAACAGAGTCCAGGAAGCCGTATTCCATGACCGTAATTATCGTTCAGCCCCCAATATGGCTCCCTATGATGCACCCAGTTTCCCTAGACTCATAAATGGCAAATCTTCCAAAAGTCTGGGCAACGACTTTCTTGGAAGCCATAACGACGTCTTTATGGTCACCCTTATATATAACAACTCAAGGACTTGAATATTCACGAGCAGGGTCTAATATTCAGTGGGATTCCACGTTCACCCGGTTTTAATTGAATGCTTCCAGCTTTGATTAGGGTAAATACAAGTAATATTTTTGGTAAAAGTTGAAGGAAGGAATATTCAACGTTAAAATCGTCTGAAGGAGATAAAATAATATATATACATCGTATGCATGCAGAATTGAAATAAATTAAATTTGAAGTTTGCAAATGATAAGAAAAATTGAGTTGCAGAAAGTCGCTGTGTTGTGTAAGGCGGGTTCGGGTGTTTATGCCAAAGTTACTATAACTTGAAGGAAGATTATAAATCACGCGATTTCTATTTTTATATATTTTTTTAGAATATATTATTAACTTATTGTATAGTATTATTGTTATTTATATACTATTTTATTATATACAAGTATTTTATTATATATTATTTGTACAAATGCAAATATTATTCATTTTAAATATAATCAATTGACGCAGCAATAAACATAAGATATTAAAATGACAATTACTACGGTGCATCAGTTTACTCCAGAGCAAAAAAAAAAAAAAACGGTAAAATATGTAATATCTGCAGCTAAATTTTATTTATTACATTAATTTATAATTTAATATATATTTTTTTTTTTTACATAACATTACATGGCACTGGATACATTGGTGTACTATTGAAAGGGTTGTCCAGGCACCGACCGATTTTTCATACTGATGACCCACAGGATAGGTCATCCGTATATAATCGGTGGGGGTCCGACACCCGGACCCCGCATCCATCAGCGGTTTCGGCTGGGTTTCGGCTGCCTCCAGGCACCGGATATCCATGCCGAAACACATGGCTCCGGTCACAGTATAGCGGCCGTGCTGCAGCATTCAAGTGAATAGGAGCAGTGTTACGGTACTGCAGCACGACCGCTATGCAGTGTACAGAGCCATCTGCTTCCGGCACCTACATAACATCCGATGCCCGGAGGTAGCTGGAACAGCTGATCAGTGCGGGGTATGAGTTTTGGACCCCCACGATCATATACTGATGTCCTATTCTGTGGATAGGTCACCATTATGAAAAATCGCCCTGTGCCCCGACAACCTCAAAGCTGGCAATTGTTTTTGTTTTTTTTAACGCTTTGGTCAGATGTTACTTTAGGCTACAGTAAAATAGGAGAACGCTCACATACACAGCGTTTTAGTCGGTAGCTTTTTTTTGTAGCGTTTTTGTGCTCAGTGGTTTTTTCAAAAAGTTAGCATGCTCTAGATAAGGGTATGTTCACACAGGAATATTGCAGGCATGTTATACGCCTCGCAATATGCCCCAAAAAACAGCTACCATAAGTAGGCGTTTTTGAGGCAGATTCGACAAATGCTTTTGAAGTGTTTCTTCAAAGCGTTTTTGGCAAAGTCCATAGGAAATGGTGACATTCTGCCTCAAAAACGCCCAAGAAGTGACATGCACTTTTTGACGAGGCATTCTACGAAGTTTTTTAAAAATTAACAAAAAACACCGGGCAGATTTTGACTATTGAAAACAAAGGGAAGCTGTTTTCAAGGTGTATTTCGGACTGTAATTGCGACCGTTCTACTCTTCGAAAAAAACCTCTGTGTGAACCCAGCCCAAGGTGTTCTTTTTTGATGTTTTTCCTTATAGGCTTCTCTATAGAAATTCGAGAAAGTCATCAAAAAGTAAAAAATATATTAAAAACGCTTGAAAAGCCAGGACGTTTTTTACATGCGTTTTAACATGCAGAAAAAAAAAAAAAAAAGTGTGCGTGAAGGAGGCCTAATAATGTTCTTCCTACAACATGCTTATTATATATATTCTATTTATATATTTAATATTTTGCATAATTTTGGAAAATATATATATTTTATTTTTCACGGTTTTCTTCTAGTATAATATGATATTATGTTACGCCACACAATACAATGTAAAATAGTGAATATTCTGCAGCTTATTTTCTGGTTAGTATGTTTTAACGCCGGTTTACATTATTATGTTTAGTAACAATATAATTATTAGTATTTTAGAGCATAACCTCCTTGTAGTAAAATATTAGGGCCCTGTTCACACTACCATTAACGTACCATACTTTATTTCCATATCGGACAGGTAAAAAGATACCAGAGAGGGATAGTGTGAACATAGCCCACGCGGTGTGATGCAAGCAGCTAGAATGAGTAAATCAAAGGTCAACATGCGAGCAATGCCAAAAGGCGTGATGTGCGGCGATCATTGGCGCTTGGATCTGGGCGTGTTGGTGATTGGGTGTTAGTGTCTCTCCCCACAAAGGATTTCACTCACTGCTCCTCCCCCAGGGATATGCTTCATGTTGTCCTTGGATCCACACTTAGACTGGACAGTGCTCAGATCTACTTTCTTGTGGACAATCTGCACCTGCGGGAGGAACGAGGTTGGTGCGAGTGGGAAAACAGAACAAAAGTGGGGAAGCAACAAAGCAGGTGAATGGACAGGTGCAATGTATTTTGAGGTATATGGAAATGTGATGTATTACAGATATGGAGCCGGGAAGGGTGGAGAGACATAGAGTCGGTGAGAATCATTGGCGCATTGTCCCTGTAAAGAATGGTTTCCTACTCGATCTCTACTCTTACGCCTCTCTAACTCCACCCAGCTCGCTTTCTTCTAAGACTCTACGGTATACGCCTTATAATGCTCAGATACCTTGCCACCTCCTGGCTGGTGCCGAATGTTGTCAGTTGAGCCAATCTTAGATCTTATATTTTTCAGGTCCGGGAGCGCCACCGGGCTGGGAAGTGGCTGAAGGCGATTCTTAATAGAGGCAGGGGACTTGGGTGGAGTACGCACAACAGCGACCTTTTTGGGCTCCCGGTTAGGCGCCATATTTGACGAGGGTGTGCGGGAACGGTATGTTGGTGTACTAGGTGACCCAGGACTGCTGTATCCACTTCTGTCGCCGGATTTTGGAGAGTCAGCTAGGAAGAAATGGTTAGATCAGTTAATCATTCATAAATAATCATATTATTAGCTTCAGTGGTAGTGGAGGGCATATTATAAATTGAAAATCATTAGGAACTCCGCTTCTAGAGGTTGTAACATCATATAATGCTGTTAACTATTTGCTAATATAAATATAATATTTGCCATTTTCTTTAGAGTTGTTTAATGCTGAAGCATCTTTAAGCATTGCATTTTAAACACTAGTGATGTTACATTGGACTGGGGGCACTGTTTTACTTGTTTCAATGGAAAATATTTGCTGCTGGAAGTGGTGCAAAGTGGTACTGCATATAACACCATAACAAAGCATACATAGAAAGTGTAAGTAACACATGACTGGACAAAACCACTCTTCATACATGCGGTACTTCCACCCTGTGCCCAATATATCGGGCTGGATGTGGTGACATGTGAGTATGGGGAAAGCGGGAGAGGGATTGCTGTAATTACTGGGAGGGGGCTCCTTTGACTACTGGGGAAGCGAGGAGGGTCTGCTGCGACTACTGGGGAAGCGAGGAGGGTCTGCTGCGACTACTGGGGAAGCGAGGAGGGTCTGCTGCGACTACTGGGGAAGCGAGGAGGGTCTGCTGCGACTACTGGGGAAGCGAGGAGGGTCTGCTGCGACTACTGGGGAAGCGAGGAGGGTCTGCTGCGACTACTGGGGAAGCGAGGAGGGTCTGCTGCGACTACTGGGGAAGCGAGGAGGGTCTGCTGCGACTACTGGGGAAGCGAGGAGGGTCTGCTGCGACTACTGGGGAAGCGAGGAGGGTCTGCTGCGACTACTGGGGAAGCGAGGAGGGTCTGCTGCGACTACTGGGGAAGCGAGGAGGGTCTGCTGCGACTACTGGGGAAGCGAGGAGGGTCTGCTGCGACTACTGGGGAAGCGAGGAGGGTCTGCTGCGACTACTGGGGAAGCGAGGAGGGTCTGCTGCGACTACTGGGGAAGCGAGGAGGGTCTGCTGCGACTACTGGGGAAGCGAGGAGGGTCTGCTGCGACTACTGGGGAAGCGAGGAGGGTCTGCTGCGACTACTGGGGAAGCGAGGAGGGTCTGCTGCGACTACTGGGGAAGCGAGGAGGGTCTGCTGCGACTACTGGGGAAGCGAGGAGGGTCTGCTGCGACTACTGGGGAAGCGAGGAGGGTCTGCTGCGACTACTGGGGAAGTGAGGAGGGTCTGCTGAGACACATTTTTGTTTGCTCCCTTTGCATAAAATTATGCCAAAAAATGCTTGTATTTAAGATTTGACCAGGACTGAAGTAACACACCATGTATAAATACTCCCTGGAGTGTTACCTGATCTGTATATTTTCTCTGTACAGTCCTATAGAGTATTACAGCACTATATAATATAGGATGGTGATCACACAACAGAACAATATGGCTTCTTCACCAATATCCAGTCATAAATATACAATATTCTCGTCTTACCTCTTTCCCCTTTGTTTATGGAGGAAGGCGGCTTCCTCTGCTCTCTCCTCAGGGCTGTGAAAGAAAAGTTCATGTTATTCTGAGATTGATAGATCTGTCCATATACAGCAAGGCCTAGAAATCAAATTCTGTCCTGCAAGTTTGTAATCTAAATACTCAATTAATATTCAGTGATCAGATTGCACCAGGTCATAGGGGCAGTGATCCCAATATTATTAGTATATTAGACAATTGCTGTAAATACAATCAAATAAAACAATTAAACAGCAGCGTTCCACCATATTCTTTACCTACTCAGAATCTGGATTATTTGTTGTAAAAGTGCTGGACTCTCATATATCCCGGAATAAAGGACATTTTAATGTACATAGAATTTTACAATTATATGCAACTTGTTGCCTTACCATTAGGGGGAGTCTTAGGGACTGTGGGAGTCTTCGACGGGATTCTGGACGTGTTAGCGGGGCTCCTGATAGGCGGCTGCTTCACCCCTGCAACATCATGAACTCCATCCTATGGTTATTAAAAATACATGTTCTCTCAAAGCATTTAATAGCAATTGTGTTAGACATTGTTCTGTTGCTTGTGTTTACTGGACACCTCCCATCTCTAATGATTAATATTTTACAATTCAGCCATTTACATACTAGATGTTTTCATTTTTTTTTGTAAATCAAATTGTTGTTTTCTGTGGCCACACACATTGTAATCCGGCTTCTCAGCACAACCAGATTAACAGACAATGTCTCGTGAGTTGCCAAATTGCACTGATCCGATTGTTTGGCCGTTGCGGCGGAGACTGAAGCTGATCCCACAGACGTGGTGATGGTTTATGACACACACCAAAAATGTCCTTTTCCATTTTGAATATGTTCCTGCATCCATAGACATAGCAGGTAAGATATTGAGCGTTCACAAGCTGAATCTATTATGATCGGGACTTATCTGATGCTGCAGTCTTGAGTTCTGTGGCCCAGGGACCACATGTACTATATCTAGGCCACTAGACTTTGGGGAAGCCGCAGTATAAAAATGTCATCAAGACATCCTTCATCACCATGGAAAGAGCTAGTTGTATTTTTAAAGGGTAAGTGTACCTTTGCCAACGTATTGTTTCATTTACTGCTTCCTCTGACGTGCATGCTTCTGGAGCTTCAAGTTCAGAGCTCGGTTGGTGTTCCCTGTTAAGAATGATCTCTCTCAATGCTCTAGACTGTGTGCCTGTGTCTTCTTTCCTCTCTCTCTGACATTTGGAAAATCAAATCATGGATATATCGTATGATGTGTGTGAATAACACTAACCTACCCTGACTACAATATTGTCCTGTACGATGGCGGTCCAGTGCAATTCCTTATAATCTACTATGTCTATTACCATTCTGAATTAGATAGAACATTATACAGAACTCAATGTAGTCGTGACACTGGTTTTATAGGATAATACAGGTGGTCTCTGAACTAGGGTACACATAAGCCTAATCTCTCATTCTGGTACTCCCCTTACCTTAGCCCGTGGTGAAGGGCCCAGCGGGCGATACGGCGCTGGGGAAGTCCGCTGAATAAGGCTCCGTGCTGGAGGTACTGTCGGAGTGGAAGTTTTTTTCTGGGAGATTGTGCTAGCAGAAGGGGATCTTTTAGGGATTATGGAAGTTCTGCTTGTTGTGATTTTGGCAATGGGTGGAGTGGAGGAGGTCTTCCAAAATGTAAAACAAAACATTAAATGAACAAAAATAAATTATGGAATGAAAATAAAGATTTTATGAAGGAGGAGGCCGCTGAATCTAGGATTAAAAGTGCAATTCTAAGTCTAATTTTAACAAGATCACATTGGAGCACCCATCAAACATGCCGCAAAATCTTTCTAAGCTAAATAGGAGGTCACCACTACTGTTGTGGCATTTGCACGACTATCAGCAGAGAGCGTGAAAGTGTGGTAATGAAAAGGAAGATTTGCTAAATTAAAAAGA
Organism: Rhinoderma darwinii; assembly: GCF_050947455.1. Taxonomy (NCBI): domain Eukaryota; kingdom Metazoa; phylum Chordata; class Amphibia; order Anura; family Rhinodermatidae; genus Rhinoderma; species Rhinoderma darwinii. The sequence continues at coordinate 14,216,921 of NC_134699.1, read as the reverse complement.
TTGTGGCATTTAGGCCCTTTAAGGATAGATTATGATGTATGACCATTGCCATAGAGTAATCTACATCCCTGCCCGTAGTGGGCTGGCATTACTACATTGCCTGTGACATGCTGTTTGCTCCTGCACAGTGTGCAGCCTCTCACTGCAAATCCTGTGCCTTAGACTTGCATCTGTCGCTCTCCATCATTCACAGGGTAGATTTACTCTAACATTACTGGGCACCAGAGTTTAGATTCAGGGGAATCATCTTGTATAAAAACAAGATATGTCTCATACCTATTGTTCTAAGCGTCGGCTCATGTAACCATTGACAGTCATTTACTGCTCAAACCAATCTTTGACAGCGATTGTGCGACCAACCACAACTTTCCAGTACTTAAGCATTGCAGTCATAAGCCTTGAAGGAGCGAGCGGCAGAAAAAAAATAAACTGGCAGTTCCAGAAATATTTACACTTTCGTGAGGGTAGCCCGCTGTGACAATACTTTTTATAGGTCTGTAGCTATAGTTATTTATATTTTAGGTCTTTTACAAGTACAGCTTCGAGTAGCCAAGAACATGGTGTGAGATCTCCAAATCTAAAACAATGCTGTATTCTGTACAAGAAAAAACAGGAAACCGCAAAAAATCTAAAAAGGGCCACTTTCCTTGTACGGGGCAGAACAGAGACTCCCCATCATATAATATGAGGGCCTAGCTTTGTTGATCTCTACCCCTTCCCTTGTTAGAAGGGCGCTCAGCTTCACCATTGGGTTGGTTGCCCCCTTATTCGCTAACAACTGAAGCGGCTGTGAAGGAGGGGAGAAACACTATTCGGGAAATATCCCGTTCCACCCATCTAATGGCCCCGAAGAAGCTTAATCTATGGCATGTACATGCTTAGGCCCAATTCACACTTTAGATTTTGTTGCAGTTTTTGTTGATATCTTTTAGACAAAAACAAAGCTTTTCATTATACCTTTCAACTGCTGGTTTGGCCAAAAACAAAACAAATGGACTGCTAAGTGTGAACTAGACCTTGGAGGGATTTTCTCATTATAAACATGGATTGCATAGACCACCAATTTCTGATCTGCGGGGGTCCAGCCACTCTGTAAAGCACATCGCCCCCTTCTGCTTTTTCCAAAAAAGTGCCACTCCCAACCTTCTGTGGTTTATACTTATCACCCAGCCCCTTCCCTTAGATAGAGGAGCTGCAGCACTTTATGTTTTTCAAAAACAGCGCCACTCCTGACCATGTGTTGGAATTGCAACTCTGCCTCATTCACTGGACTGGACTTGTATTGTAATGCCCAGCAACACATTAGAAATATATAGAAAGATCACGGGAGAACGGAACATAGTTCCCCGTTTTATATTTTGAGAATTGCACTTTTAATGTAAGTTGTAGAACAAATAAAATATAAAATCAATGAAGAAAAGAAAACAGAAATGATGCAAAATAAACGAATAAAATAATGGACAGTGTAAACCTGCCTGGTGTTAATAGGGATATGGATATTCTGAATTTTCTAGTCTATATTAGTAATCTCCAACCAGTGACTCTCCAGGTGTTGCAAAACTACAACTCCTAGCATTTCTTCCCCTGCCGGTCACTCTTGCGCCTCCCACAAAAAGTGATCTGTTCTGTCACTGTGGTAGGTTACATACTATGGGGGGAATATATTAAAAGATTTGACAGTTTTCTGGCGTAAAAAAGTTACATATTTTGGCGCACCCCAGAGTTGCACTAAAAGGTGCAACTTTTTAGTTCTCACCCCTTTCCAAAAGTGGCGAGAAAAGGGGGTGGGGTTTAGTGGCGACAGGGCCTCCCATAGAATGACAGATTTTCCATAGCTTATGCCAGAAACTGGCGCAAGTTATGGTGCAAATCTACACCTGCTGTCACACAAACAGCCAAAAACATGCCAAATTTATTAAGAAGCGTGAACCTCTTAATAAATTTGGTGCATTTTCCACCGATGTAAATTAGTTTAAAGGAGTTGTCCGGGCACGGGGAGATTTTTCATACTAATGGCCTATCCACAGGATAGATCATCAGTATATGATCGGTGGGTGTCCAACACCTGGATCCCGCACCAATCAGCTGTTCTGGCTGCCTCCGGGGGCCTGATGTTATTCAGTGGTTGGGGATGGAAGCAGAAGGCTCCGGACACTGCATAGAGGCCGTACTGCAGAACGGCTGCTATACTGTAACCAGAGCCATCTGCTTCTGGTACGTGCATCTGGCGCCCAGAGGCAGCCAGAACAGCTGATCGGTTGGGGGTTCGGGTGTCGGACCCCCACCGATCATATACTGATGACCTATCCTGTGGATAAGCCATCAGTATGAAAAATTAACCCGTGCCCGGACAACCCCATTAGGACTGTTTTTTAAATGCATGTGAATATATTCCCCCCTTAGACACACAAAATGGACCTGTACTAAGTAAGGAGAGTGAAAGTCATGCGATTGTCGTCGATCACCAAGGTCTTAAAGTAGGTTCGTACTGTGCACATAAGGATTTCTCTCCAAGAGAGTCCCCTTACGTAGGTTGGTGTGAGGACCGATCCACTCACCTCTCCTCCTTTCTCTTGGGAGTCACTCTCATGTTTCTCTTGATCATGGACTGCAAAGAAAGAAAAAATATTTTATTTTATTTCAGTATTTTATGCAGTCCCAGTCCTGAGCCAAAAAGGTGCACCCATCGACAACAGGCAGCAGATGTTCCTAAAAAAAATCATCCTATATATTGTCAAACCATACCCTCACAGATGACAATTGTTCCCCTTGGACCAACCAGTACGTCGTCTTTGACAGGGGTCCTAGCTGCACGTTATATTTTTTGATGTCCATTCTTCATGTCGTTTTATTGTGTCATCATACATGAACATATTTTATTGACAAAAATCAAGACCATCATAATTAAACCCCCTCACCCACAGATGTACTGCTAAAACAACGGACAGGTAGGGTCTGTGTATGTTGCATTAGACATACCAAGACAAGTCTTCAGAAAAGCCATTTATTACACACAAACTTTTGGGGTTTTTCATTAATTGAGCATTTCGAGAATTAAAAGGGTGAATATGTATAGCGAGTCCTGTCTATATACTGTGCATGGGATGTAGATGTGTTGGAGAAGTCCATTGATCCACATTACCAGTGTCTAGACATTACATAATGAATACATTGCCGACACCGACGCTAGTTTACTAGGATGTCAAAGCATTAAAGCCTCAGAAAAGCCATTCGAGTGAATACGAAAAAAAAAACGGTGGCTTCATTGCCAAAATAGAACAAAAAAGGTGTTTACTGCTTTTTCAAGTGTCTTATTCTCAATACAGAGGAGTCAATTCCACAAACTGCTTGGTATTGTAGATTACAGAGGAAACATCAATTCGGGAGCAACTTTGTGTCGTGACGTTCCTCTTGGAAATGTATGAATAAATTGACAACTAAGTGTTACCGTTCCTCTTGTTAATAGGATGTGCCCCTACACCGTGTGACAGTTATCACTGATTAGACAGTATCAGAATATTAAGTGACGCACCCTAATGACAAGGGGAATGGTAACGCCCAGTTGCCAATTTATTCATACATTTCCAGGAGGAATTACAGAGGAAAGGAACAATGCGGTGTTCTAAGAAAAGATGCTTCAGAATGGTTCTCTCATGGGAAATACAAGTTTTTACTAAAACAGACATGTCAGAAGAGACGGCAGAGCCTCTTTAAAGGTGTTTTTGTTGTGATCCAACAATCTGCATAGAGTCCTAATAAAACGAGAATATCGCTTACGTTATTGAAGCCGTTTCCGCTAATGTAGCATTCTTATCTACTTTCAGTGTAGACAAACATGGGTGGCTCCTGCCTTTTGGCATATACACAGGACTATTTTCTCAAATTACACAAGCAAAAAGTTAAAGTGCACGTTCACCTTTGGATGTCATTTTATACATGGATAAAATCTACAAAAAAAAAAAAAAAAGTGGTTACACTGCAAACACATTGCATTACTTGTTTTGTACTGATCCGGAGTTACAGCAAATCTTGTAGGTCGGCAATGAATTCAGATTTCTGCCGATTGCTACTAGAACCAGTCGACAACCTGTCGACAGACACACCCTTAGGTGGGCGAATGTAATGCTCTCTTCTATGGGAGATTAGGCGACGTTATAAAGACTACACTCCCGTTTTGAAATCACCTGGGCACGCTCTGTGTTGACACTGGACAAGCAGGGAATTCTGGGAGAACTGAGCTAAGGGACTTGCAGATTTTGAATGGAGGAGGGAAGTCTTTACTAATCTTGTACTGATCTCGAGTTAAAGTAGCGTGTTTGCAAAGTGACTCAACATTTTCTGTAAATTATATCTATGTGTAAACTGTAAAACTCTGCAATGGTCAACCTACACTGGACTATAGTAATTATTTGGCTGATGTGTCTGTAGGGTTCAAAAAATAGTTTATCCGACATGCTATAATACATGTTTTATTCGTCATTGCTACAATCACAGTTACCCATGAGATGCAAAGACTCAATCTCAGTATTTGATAAAGTATCCGGCGCAACATCGTGACCCCACATCCTGGCTGGATAAATGTCTAGTAACTGTCTAAACACTTCAGTAACGTAAATATGTCAATATAAGACAGCACAGTGATCTAGCAGGATCCCTATGTGCTGACTAAATGAATGGGGAGAAGTGCATGACGCTGATTGGTCAGCGTCATACACTCCTCTGAACAACGCCCACTTGGTCTAAAGTAAAAACACGCCCAGTTGGGCATTAAGAAGCTAATTAGCATAAAGCTAAAAATCGCTCCTAATGTGGTAAAAATAAATTGTTTTTCTAAATAAAAAGTCCAGCTGTCACCTACATTACTGCGCCGATCACATTATGTAGGCGATAGGCCACTTATCATTTGGTGACTGAGCCTCTTTAAGACATTAAATAAAATGGATTTATTTAAAACAATATTGCATTTATTTCATTTCGATTTTTTTTATTTTTTTTTAAGAGATTTTTTTTTTTTAAACATAACATACTGTCATATGTATATATCTAAGGTATGCCCTAACAGACACTATTATTACAGACCTATGGACTTTTATTAGGCCCAGGGCGGTCACAATTTCCCAGTCAGTCTGGGCGATTGCTGACGATTCTGCCGATGACCTACATGTACATCATTCAGCATTGAGGGATTTAAAGAGACTGTCACCACATTATAAGTGCCCTATCTCCTACATAAGGTGATCAGCACTATAATGTAGGTGACAGCCGTGCTTTTTATTTAAAAAAACATCTATTTTTACCACTTTATTAGCGATTTTAGTTTATGCTAATGAGTTTCTTAACGCCCAAGTGGGCGTGTTTTTACTTTCGACCAATTGGGCGTTGTACAGAGGAGTGTATGACGCTGACCAATCAGAGTCATGCACTCCTCTCCATTCATTTACACAGCAGCATCACGTTCTTACTAGAACACGATGTGCAGCCACATACACAGACATTAACGTTAATCAAGTGTCCTGATAAGGAATATACATGACCTCCAGCCTGGACGTCATGTGTATTCAGAATCCTGACACTTCTGAATTTTTACTGTGAGATTCCAACAAGCCACGCGTAATCTCGCGAGATTACGAGGTAAACGAGATTTTGTTTCCCTTGCTGGAAATCTCACAGAAAAGATTCAGAAGTGTCAGGATTCTGAATACACATGACGTCCTGGCTGGAGGTCATGTATATTCATTATCAGGACACTTGATTAACGTTAATGTCTGTGTATGTGGCTGCACATCGTGTTCTAGTAAGAACGCGATGCTGCTGTGTAAATGAATGGAGAGGAGTGCATGACTCGGATTGGTCACTGATTGGTCAGCGTCATGCACTCCTCTGTACAACGCCCACTTGGTCGAAAGTAAAAACACGCCCACTTGGGCATTAAGACACTCCTTAGCATAATCCAAAATCGCTAATAAAGTGGTAAAAATAGAATCACTGTCACCTACATTATAGCGCCGATCTCCTTATATAGGAGATAGGGCACTTATAATGTGGTGAAGGAACACTCAGTGCAAAACGGATACACTGTATTATGTGGGGCGGAGCATGGCACAGGAAATCAAAGCACACCAATGAGAAAATCCCTGTGCCATGCACCGCCCCCTCAGTCCCTGCATTAGGCATAATACATATGGACCATAATGGGGTAAAATGCCACTTAAGGCCCTACACCCATGACCAACGGGGAATGCTTACAGATATTATGTGCCTCCAAAAGGCTGGCTTGTATTAATAATAATCACTTTATATCAGGTAGCGAGACAGATGTGGTCAGTAGTAATAATACCAGCACGCTTGTTGGATTCTCTCAGAATTATTAGGACTGCGCCATTTGTGTATTTAGTCATCCTGTATTTATATTCCTCATGTTCAGACCTAATGGAATGTTTTTTTTCCAGACTGCTAGGATATACGTTACCCAGAATATAGTTTAAAGGCTGCTGCCCCAAATAGTAAAAATTTGAGTGGTGACAACATGGCAGATGTCAGCGTTAACCCTCAGTACTCTACAGAAGCTATTACACATATACAAGTATATATGAAGAACAATATATTTGCCTATACGGGCCAATGTAAAAAAATAAGCTAAATTCTTTAAGCTAGTAATTCAGTGACCAGTCCAATGCAATTCAAGAATACACAGAGCAATACCTTCCCTCACAGGACACATACTAGGTCTAATAGGGCATATTATGGGCCCCTTATAGAGTGGTGGGGTGGTCTAGCTCCGATTGGCTCCATCTTACTTCCCCGTGAGCAGTGTGGTCTTCCGCTTTTCACATATAATTTAATGGAATTGTAAAAATGGTTGATATTGCAAGTACATTATTTGGCCAAAAGTATGTGAACACTTGTAATTTAGGATATGGCTCCACCACAACCCGAAGTCATCAGTGAGTTACCATAAAACCACTGCATTACTGCGATTTGTGAACAACTTCAATGTTTCCCTGTCAATGGAGAACGGTTTGGGCGACTCGACATGTTTGCCAAAATCCGATAATGTCGGAATTCTTGCGACGGTCACTGAGGTTCTGCGAAAATTGCAACTTAAACACCTTTTACGGGTGACCACAGGTTGCTGTGGAGTCCTAGCCTCATGGAGTTTTTTCTCATTTAAAAAAATGCCCATTGCTAGAAAGCCTATACAATGAAGCATACAGCCAAGCAACCGCCATAGGCAAAGATTAGTGGTAGAGCGCTCGTATGAAGGAGCTCAATGACTTTCGACATCCAACCATTCAGCTAGAAATTTTGCCCATATACGGTAAAGTTCGCCAGTCAACAGTGAAAGCTGTCATTACAGGTCAGCCATTCAAATGAATGTCCGTCAATATAATACATGGATGTGTCGGGTCCGCAAAGGGGATAGGACGACCCCCTCTATGATGTCCAAATGCAGTAGCATAATGATCGCGGTTGCTAAGGGTGTGACCGAGCCTGGAAGGGAAGGGGGCCTGCTCCGGATCGCCCTCAGGCTGCCACATCATCCTCCAGCAAAGGCCTATGCCGCGGCACATATAAAGTCATGACATCGGGCAGCGTCAGGACGTTGTAGGTGACGAAGCACACAACAAGGATGTGTGTAGCGTCACATAAAACATCCTGAACACTTCCTGGCGTCAGGACCTTATATGCACCGTTGTGCTTGATGTGGCAGCCTAAGGGCATCAGTGACGGACCCGCTGCGGACAAGAGAAGAGGAGTTGTGAGTAAATCATTTTTTTGTTTTATGTCCTATCTGAAGGTGAAGGGGTCCGATCAGGGGCAACACACGGTCCGGCTCCATCTTGTACAGCATATGGACAACCCCTTTATATACGCAGCAAAACAAACCATTCCACACTTTCCTGAATGTTGTAGACTGCTCCTTTCACATCCCCATAAGCGAATATTAATTTATATACCTAGCTTTAGGATATAGCAGTTCCCAATGCTCTTCCTTTGACATCTATGGTATATTTTATCAAAATTAATATCAGAAGTACTCTATTATAAACCACGGAGATCCTTATACATTTACCTTTTCACGCAGTATCTTTCAGATATCATTTCGATAGGTTAAGAGAGGCGTACTCCAGACTATTTACTCATCAAATGTTGAGGGCACCAGAGTGACATAAATATTAGACACTAACACTAAATCAGGTTCATTTCCATTTGAATGTCCATCTTGTTGCTGTAAAAAAATGTGTCACATACGAAATGTAGTGCCTCTCGCTGTGAGATGAGTATACGCGGAAAGACATGCAATGAGGGGAGATCATGCAACGTGCATCATGCGCCGGGAGACAACTGCAAACCAAACAAAGATAACCGTACGGGGAGGTGAAGAAGGATGGGACGGGTGGTCGGCATGTGCTATTAATTCTGGTGCCTCCTTCAAGCAAGTTAGGAAAGCAAAAGGCAGCCCAGGGAGGAGATCGGAGACTTTAGTAGGCCGGTCACTAGTAGACAACAACTGGGAACACACCTTTAAATACAGGAACCTTGCTGACGGGTATTCCAGATCCATGTGGAGATACTCGTGTTCTAGGGATCCCCGCAACCTCACCAGGAGATGGTAAATGTTTTTCTGATGCTTCCTCACTTGGTGTACTGGCAGCTTCACATGGTGACATCTTGTTGCCGTCTATTGGTTTGTTGGCATCAACCTCTACTTGGTAAACAGATACAGATGGCCGTGGGCGAGGTAGTACGAGCTGGTCTACTATAAAAGAATCAGCGGCTACGTCATCATGCGGCTTCTGTGCATCATCCTTATGTTTGTTGTCTGATTCTGTAAAAACTGAGCCATCGAGGAGCTTGTTGGCTTCTTCTGCATCCACTGGAAGACCATTTGTCGTAGGCTGTAGACCAAGAGGAGCTTCCATAGATATTGTGTTTTCCTGCTCCACCTTCCCTCCTTCGTAGGTGTCTTCTTCCGACCCATCATCATCCGGATGAATAACAATGCCATTTGCTTCTTGGATTAAGACAGGTTTGACTTGTGTATCAGAAGGTTCTGTAAGTTCATTACTCATGGTCGTCCAGCCAGGACTGACATCTTCATATGTGTCTCCGGTAATGACACACAGATCTTCCCCGTCCCGTTCTGTAATAGATCGGTCTCCTTCCGTTCGCACTTCTGTATCTGGTGTGCTACTTGAGGACTCTTGATTCTCTGTCTCTCCTGCGGCTACCGGAAATTTTATCTCTAAGATTCAGGTGAAATTGCACAAGTTTGACATGAAAAGATGTAATGAATATGCATCATCATTTGTCAAAGAATACACATAAAATGTGGCTAATACACGTAACAGAGCAAATCTACCAACACGGAGATGACATTGACATGTAACATGAAAACCAATACAGTTGCCACTTCTCTCCATCCGTACCTTCATAATGGATGATCAATGGTCGTAATGTTTTTTTCGAGATTATTATTTTTGAAATCCCCATGGTTTAACTTTACAGCGATGCCCTATAACTATCTATGCCAGTCTTATGAACTCGGCTCTTCTAGCTTTGCAACGTCAAAGCTGAAGAAACATCCAAGACCTTATTAGGGACGAGGGGCGACTAGGCCCGAGGCATAACGGGGACCAGGGCTTTCTTAGCACAGGTTTAGTGGCAGGTCTATAGGTAGGAAAATGGCGCTGACCGCATGGTCTGTGCCGCCAGGATGTCGGGGGGGGAGGGGAGGGGAGATGGGCCATTGTTTAATCAGGGAAAGGCCTTAGAAGAGTAACGGCAGGAAGAAAGGGGGGAGGGGTTAGGGAATTAAAAATAGGAGAAGGAGGGGGAGTTTAGGGTATTTAAGGCCAGGTCAAGGAAGATTAGGGCATTCCTAAATTGTTTACTTGAGAAGCAAAGACCCACTCAACCCTCCCTTGTGTTGATAACGATATGTTTATGTAAGGCCGGCGGATCTTGGCACTGCACTCGTGCTAAGAGCATTTCGGTGGTGGACAACGGCGAGTTCACCACTAACTGGACAGCAGGGTGAACTCGCACGTGGGGGGACACTAGCTGCACGGCAGGTCCCCAGGGTGTTTTGGTTCTGGGCAGTCACAAAGGCCAGACGGCACTCTGGCGGCTGCCTGGCTGGACAGCCATTGGCAAGGGCCACGGCTGTCCTGGTTACAGTTGGTGAGCTAGGGGTAGGAAGGGCACAGCTCAGGGAGTGCAGTGTCATGATTGAGGTCAGGCTCCTCTTGCGCTGTATTTTCAGGATGTTAATTTTTTTTAAAAAAGGAGTGGCTCCTGCCACCATTTTTTTGCCAAAAAATATATTGTGTTTTGTTGTTTAAAGTGTAAGGGGTTAGCATGTGGACAGCTTATGGCATGTTGAACGAATATAGTGTTCTTTCCCACTCTATTAGTTCAATGTAGAGCCCCGACCAGCACAGCTTTTGGTAAACTATAAGGTTGCTCAAAGTAAACAATGGATGGCATGGAACTTGCCATGCTTAGTGGAAACGAGTATAAACATTACGGTTCACCACCTCAAACAGTCTTTAAGAGTCTTTCAAGTCTTTGAGGGCTACCACATAAACACGAGGGCTAGTCCAAACCAAACATGAATAATAGATTGTCTCATCATATGCATGGAAACAACGTGTATTGTTCTTTTAAGTATTTCTACTTTTTACAGTATATTTCTACCAGTCCGGAACTTATGAATAGACCAACTGCAAAGGAAAACAGTATCTGACGGCACATCTAAAAGCATGGGAAGGCAAAGAATAAGCTTTTCAATACGATAAAATCTACAAAAAGCCACCTGTGTCTATACAGCTTACTTTTCGGAAGTAAGGCCAATATTGGTGCGATGTGAATTTGCGAGTTGTCAAGAGGCACAAGATGCCATTTCAGATCTTACCATCTCTACTGCATAACAAAACATTATAAAAATGACAAAACGCTCGGTAAAGGATTAATATTCACTTATAGTTGTTCCTTTAAATCCTTGTGGGTCTAAAAAGGTAAGTTGTACCTTTCACTGCACTCTCAGCAGCCTCGTCCTCTTGCCTGGGGGTGTTACCGACACCAGCCTCCTCCGCTGAAGGATATAAAGTGAAGATCAGTGAGAAGTCCTCAATAACTATTACTGACTGATCTCAGAGGTCCATAGAAAACCACAGCAGTTACTGCACGACCAGTCGTGTAACTAATTTGCCCCAAATTTTAGGAAGTTTTACTTGTCCCACAGTTGGCGTCATACCATAGACCACATACCAATACATCTGTGGTCACAAGACTTTAAACAAAAAATTGACACTGAAAAGGTCTGCTATGACCAAGGGGCATCTTCGCTGGTATCATTGATGTTTGCACCCAGTAAATTTTAAACCAGACTGAATTTGGATGCCCAAACCAGCATTTGTAGGGAGGGAAGTTGAGGATAGGATGCAAAGTGAGTGTCTGAGAAGAGATGATGATTCTTCTAGCCCTACTGCCTATGCTAGAGAAAGAGGCGGCTATGGCATCCCAATTTGCCAGGTTGTTTGTTGGGCAGATGGTTCACTACATCAATTACTTGAGGGCATCTACAAAAGTTCATAGCAGCTGGTCTAGTGACTGGTTGGTTTTAAAGGGTTAGTCCCATTACAAATCGCTAGGATATTCCATCACTTGGTGATTGGTTGGGGTCCCAGTGCTGCGGCTCCCACTGATCCTGAGAATGGAGGGGCCACATCGCTGATATAAGGAGCTGTGTTGCAGTTGACTGTAAAGCGGATGACTGGGAACGCCGCTGTGCATGGAAATAACGTGAAGGGGCCGCAGAGCTAAAGCAGCGTTACGGCACTCTCAATCTCAGGATTGGTGAGGTTCCAGACAGTCTGATCGCCACCGATCGCAAAGTGATGGCATAGGCTGGTGATATGCTATCAATGGGTAATGGAAATACCCCTTTAATATCAATAAGCAAAAATAAAGCTCCTTGTTGCAGTCTATCTTAGCTGCAGCTATTCTAGTGTAACAGCATGGTCTTATGATGAGATCTCAACAGGACAGAAATAAAACAGCAGACGAGAGAACCAAGAATGATTGCTGCAGAAGACGGGATTGAAAGGGAAGAATATTTTTTAATAGAAATAGCACCAGCAAAGCCAAGGAAAAAAAAAACACACCGCAGAAAAAGTGGAGAGATAAAAGGTCGCCATGCAGTGTAGGTGAGAGAAGTCCAGTTAGATTTAAAGGGCTTGTTCAGTCCTATGAGAGTCAAGCTTACTCAGTGTATAATGAAAAGTTATGCTACTTTCTAATTTACATTGTTTCAATGCCGCACTATTGTGTATGATTTTTGCTTGCAGTCAGTGAACCAAATCATTCACTGATGAGAATTTTACATTATACAATGATAAGCGTTACATAAAACTGGAATACCCCTTTAAGGTAGTCGAGAGCAAAGTTAGTAGAAGCATCAAGCCAACCAAGTTGTGTGATAAAAGAAGGTAATGGAACAAAATGGCATTGAAATTGCCTGTGTCATGTCCGAGTCTGTGGGATTCTCCTGGCCTGGTTACAGAACCTGCAGCCCAATCTATTGCATTCTGTAATCTGCTAATGGACTGCAGACTGTTGTGAATTGGGTTAAATGGTAGGGATTTTTTTTCATTTATAGGGCTCATATTAGCCAAACCAGAGAGTCCTGCAAAAGGAAAAGAGACCATCTGTAAACAGCACTGTTCCTGGGTTTTTGTCACTCATCAGTACAAAGCAGGAACTGGTTGGCTCAACAAGATGCATTAGACGCGGCTCAAGGAGGTGCTGGCTACCCATCCACAGCTACGTCTTGGGCATCATATTCAGCTAACCAGTATCCTGCTTGTTACTGATGAGGGGCAAGAACCCTGAAACAGTGCCGTCTACAGATGTGCTGTCTCCTTTTGGAGGAGTTTTTAGTTTGGCTGATGTGAGCGAATATGAATACTTTTTTCCTATGGGGTATTGCCTGTAAATAAGTCTTCGTACACACTCTAGATTTCTATAGGGATATACAGGCCAAGTGGAGCTATACTTAAAGTGAATTAACTACTACAGCAGTGGTCTCCAACCAGTGGCTCTCTAGCTGTTGTGAAATTACAACCCCCAGTATGCCCTGACAACGTTAGGCCCTATTCACTTAAAGGAGATGAGATGCAATACCAGACGTAGACTGTAGACAAATGTGGCGCTGTTTATAGAAAAAAGCAGACCCTTCCTTCTAATCTCAGACAAGCCCAGCTCATACCAGGTCCTGAAATCTTAACATCTAGAAACGTACAACGCCTTTAACTTGATTATTAAATGAGCTGCTAGAAATACAAAGAGCATAGTCTACTATACTTTCAGATCAGCTATATTTGGAGACGCTGCTGTTCATATGGCTGCCTTCAAGACAGTGGTATAATAGGTAAGGAGGCTTCCCTTTTCATTGACCCTATTATGAATGGTAAATACTTGTCCTTTACCTTTTGGATGTTGAGAGTCCTGTTTTGCCCCAAAACAGACTTTTATCACACACAATGCATGCATGCTCCGCATCAAGAGATTCTGAGCAGAAATGCAAAATCAAGCACAGGCGAAAGAATGGCAGAGCCGAAGGCAAAGCCGCACCAAGAGAGGCAACGGCATGTAACTGGTTAACCTGGCCAGGTTCTGCCTTACCAGTGATTGCCTCAGGGATCTCTGTATGACCCTGTTCTTTTACTGCTTCACCATTAGCTAGATCCTCCTCTAGCAAAGTGGTTCCGTCTGTAATGGGATGATAAAACAGTATGCGTTAACCAGAACAGTGAATATGACCCATGATGCACTTTGTCTATTCAGTAGCCGCATTTTCCAAACGCGGTCGTGGTCAGGTCTCCAGGTTCTTTACTAACAAGGTGCCAACGTGTAGCCGCCCACAGCAAGTCATAAGACATTTAATTCTACTTCCAGCAGTGCATGAGATTACCTACAGCCTCCCGCTGTCTGGCTGGTGTGGATTACCGCAGCTTATAATAACCCCATATGTCCCTGTTATTTTAGTGTTATTCATTGGAGCAGATTTATCAATGTCTTGTGACTGAGAAGCTGAAGTAAGAGGCTCCTGAAAACCATTAAGAGCGACTTGCGCCTCCCTACGCCTGATATAAGCACCATCTGTAGTATTAGAGACATTTACATACTTACCAACTTTCAAATCGCGAGATATTTTAGGCCCCATGCCCATACGACCAAAAACTCTCCGAAAAAGACCAGATAACTTTTTATACACATTTGCATAAGACCCTCCCCTTTTGTAGTCCTGTACGTGGGACTGACCATAGAAAATCCGGACTATTGGCAAGTATGCTTTTATCATGGGCCATGCAACTTTTTGCAGACCGCAAAAAGTAATGGCAGGTTTTACATAGCACCAGAATTAAAGAGGTAGTAGATGGTGTGGCTCTCAGCTGATGTGAAACTACAACTCCGCAGACTGTCAGTGAACGTAGTTGTAGTTTCATAACAGCTGGAGAGCCACAGGTAGCAGACCACCAAAAAATATATACTTAAAGGGGTTTCTAGTTTTAGCAAATGAAGCTTCGTTATAATTGTTATGCAATTTTTTTAATATGCCGATAGAAAACTTCACGGTTTATTTCCGGAATATCTGTCCTGGTCATCTGATGACCACGCATGTGCACGGCTTGTTACAGTAAAGTCATTGCTGTATTGTGGCAAGCATAGCAATTTTCTGATTGCCATAGGACTGTGATAGATTTTTATTCACTAGATTAAGGTTTACATTCAATGACAACAAGCAGAACTCTGGAAACACTTGAGAAATTGTTTCACAAAGTATATTAGAATATTAAATGACATTTTCGTATACATTGGATAGGCTTTTTTTTTTGCTAAAACTGGAATGTCCCTTTAAATAGATTTCGATAGGACGTAAACTCGGGCTGGACAACTGTGTTTTTGTCTGACGACTATGATCGTATACTCTGGAGGAGCGCTCTAAAGCCCTACATGTAATAGTTGGCAACCAGTTTTTGGGGCTTTTTGTCTCCACACCAGTCCCTAGCCATGTCTTTCCGTATTCTAAGAGAATGGAGTCAATGGAGATGAAATGCTTTTTCCTAATACTCCGGCTTTCCAATGTCTGCACTTCAACTTTTACCGATATACTAATGTTGCACCTTCACGTCCAAGCTCAGTCCCGGCTTTTACTTGCAGTTTCCCTTTAATTTAAAAAAAAAAAAAAAAAAACTATCACGAAGTTCCTGCTCCCTCTGGTTTCGGGCACAGCTCTGTCCTAGTAACAGAGAGGGCGACGAGAAGATGGAATGTCAGAGCATCCGCTCAAATGCTGAAATGTGAACCTGATCCTCGGGGTAATGTGTTAGACCTGTGGGTATTCGGACTGGTATGAAGATAGACAAGTCATGACGGAAATAGCGGGTGAGGTTTACTCCTCTGATTGAACATCAAATAAAGTGCTTTATCATTTTGAGACCATACCTGTCTTTAGAGATTCACATTTTTCATGCTCTAGATGGCGCTTACCTTCTGCATGTTAAGGCACAGGGGTCAGGATAAGCTGCAGACTGATAAACTGCAGATTACCCCTAGAAAACACTTGGAGTTCTGCTGCATTGTGGGGAGGGAAAGTTTTTTTTAAGGGGATTTTCTGGGAATATACATTGACAGCCTATCCTTAGGAGTGACTATCAATGTGTGCTCAGCGTGGGTTTCACCCCCAGACACTCCGAGAAGGTAGGGGCCACGGCACCGACTCCTCTAATATTCATCCAGGCAGAGTTGCATCCACACGTATGGCTGTGCTTGGTACTGCAACTCAGCCCCATTCTCTGTGTAACTGATCGGTGGGGGTCCCAGGGTCCTTGGGATCAGACTCCCAACATTGATGAATAGGCCATCAATGTATACGCTTTGAAAAGTCCTTCAATCATTATGCAATGAAAAGTTCTGCTACTTTCAAGATCTCTGTTGGCAGTCAGTAAATGAAACCCAAAACCTGAGTCCACCTAACACAAACTAAAGGAGATGCATCAGTCTTTTCTTTGTACCTTTCCTTCCTATTGGATCCACTTTGGCTAAATAAAACCGCGTATGTGACCCTGGCCTTATCCAGGCGAGTAAGATTTAAAAATATAAAAAAAAAAAAAAAAAAAAGAGGAAAACCCCTTTAAAATGTCCCGTTTACACAATGCAGAATATAGCTTTTAGAATGACCCCCTCCCCAATTAACTTTGAGTAAGTGAATTTGCCCACAGTATTGTATAGAAATAAATAACGGTATTAGCATGTCAAAAGTTGCGGACCTGATACAGGGTTCTCTACGTTCTAGACGCACATATCTAAACACACGCAGGATCTAAAATCACCACTACCTTCTACAACTAGACCGGAGGCCTTACCTGGAGAACTATAGATAAACTGCTCCCCAACCACAAGGGGGTCATATACTTCTTCAATGCCGGCAAGAGGAGCCATGAGGATGCGGTTTTGTAAAAGGGGAGGCAGAGTATAACGGGGCAGCTCTGCCAAGGGAGCAGCAGGGGTGTCAGCAAGATCCAAATAAAATGAGACATTTTTAAACTGGGATTAGAAAATATATTGGAAAAGGACAGCAGCATTAGCAGTAAAACCTAAACACAAAGAACGATACGCTGGAAAAAGTATTTTAGGCGATAAGGTGAATGTGTGATTAGAAGAACTAATGGCTACGGCCCCATGCACACGACCGTAGTTTTCATACGTAATTACGGGTGAAATTGCGGACCCATTCATTTCTACAGGCCACGGATTCCTTGCCGTATATTTGTGGCTGTGTGTCTGGGCCGTAGAGATAATCCGCAAAATAGAGAACACGTCCTATTCCTGTCCGCAATTGCGGCCCGGACTCGCCTATAAAAGTCTATGGCGCTTTCACAATTGCGGACGGCTACGGATGCGCATCCGTATTTGTGGGCAGTGAAAACGCTTACTGTCGTGTGCATGAGGCCTATATTGTAAGGATACCTGCAAACTAAGGACACTGGAACCTATTTATGTACCCTTTGGGGTCTTCACCTATTCATGTCACCTGATGTTATAGGACCCTACTCATCTTTTCCTTTTCAGTGCCGCTTGTCTCCCCATATATGCCCATAGATTATAATAAAAGGTGATCTGTACATTGTTGCTGCTCATAGTAACCAATCAGCGGCTCGGATTTGCTAAATTGTCCTAGAATACATACAGCTGGATTCTTATTGGTTGCCACCAACACCAATGCTTCTTGCTCCACTTGTGTCAGGTCTCCACTCACCGTCTCCATGATGCGTTGCAGTTGGCAGCCTTATGACAGCCTCCTGCGCATGACCGCCATCATGTCCACCAGCGACTCCTGAGTAGGCCTCCGGAGTGGACTCATCACCGGCATGGTCCCCCACTGCATCATAGTCCTGATACTGCTCAGTCATCCTGGAGTATGATGAACCTAGGTAACAGACAAGACCACACGTTAACCAAGCTTTTCATCATAAAGTAACAGACAACCGCCAATAACATGGTGAAGTACCCACACAGATGGCAATAAAGTGCCAAAGTTAAACCCAAGCGCCCATATTTTACTGTCAGAGAGAAGATGGCATCAGGAAAATCTCAAAAGACGTTAATGTGCTTTTACAAGCCAGGCTCCATGCCCCGCAGGGGAACGTCGATTACTGTGCGGCTGTCAGGGACAAGAAGGAGCACAATGACTGTGCTGGGAGAAAGTGCACAAACAGAAAGCATTCCCAGAGTCTAACAACTAACACGAACATCAAGGTTATTAATGTGGACGTCCAGCGATAAAGGTCTTAACGTTGCATATTCAAGTAATTCTACTCCCAGAGGTAACATCAGAAATCAACATCGAGTGGCATCAACGTAACAAAAACCTACTGCAAAATTGCAAGCTATTTCCCAGAGAATAATATGGAGATAAACTACTAAATCCAATACACACGGCATCAGCGTAATATTTGTGTATATTCCAAGACGCAAAACTTGACTCTATTGCACCCTATCAATGTGGGATACAACCACGGACATAGAAAGGCATTCTGCTGGAAAGTCCATATCCTCCCTCGAGAGTTTTCAAATCAATGGACAGACCAATTTTTATTGAATCCATAGGGAAACAAGGTATTGCTAACTAGGGGTTAATAATATTGTGCATGTCTTTACCTACCAGGAATCTGTATTAAATGTTTTCTGGCTACTGCTAAAGGATGGGGGTATAATCTACAGTATACCATAATGTTTGGTGGATGGAACAGTACCAGGTCTATGTGCTCATAAACCTGGCACAAGGATACACATTAATCTGTCAATCTGCAATCTCCTAAAACAAAATGACTTTTTGCTTCCAGAGAAAACAAGACTCTATTTCATTCTAGATACAGTCAGAAGGTTTCTGCAGCAGCAAGCTGCCTCCCCCACTGAGCACTGCCCTTCACATGCTCTAGCACTGGATGGGGGGACAAAACGAATTTCTGCTGGGAAACTAATAAAAGAGCTGGGGATTTTTTTGCCCTTTGAATTTTAACAATCCAGAGTATACAAGAGGAAGAAATCCATGTACGTGTTGCTGGTATTTTGTTTTTAATTTACTTTTAAAATATTACATTAGAGTGTCTAAGGATCTAGGCGGTCTTATCTTGAAGGGTTAAGAGTACCATAAAGACCTTTCAAACTTTTGATATTAGGTCCCATTGTTTCTATTTACGTACGCTGCATCCATTGATGGGTGGACATACATAAAGCAAAAGGCACTGACTGGGCTCCTATGAATATTAAATGCAGGGGTATGGAGAGGTACCATGGCCCAAAGGCCCGTCTGCCATAAAAGAAGTAGCTAGTTTTTTAAATGGCAAAATGGTAGAAGGGGCATCGGGGCCCCAGAGCTGCAAGTTACGCCTTTGAGTAAATGTGTTTATATAAAATGGGCAACCTACAGCCCTTGTAACATAACATCTTATTCCTCAACATGGTTGTCCAAGTAGGAGCAGTGCAAGACCCTTTCCTAAGCTTAACCCACGAGCAGCATATACTGCAGTCATCCCACTACTCCCTGCAGTAAAATGCAAAGTGCTGCAGTCGCTGCCAACATGAATCACTGACTCAGGTGACAAGCCGCATAAGAAACAATTGCACTTAAATAAAAACGTCAAGTCGATAAAAAAAAAAACGGCGTTCGTAATGCAGATCCCCAGCTTTGTAATAAACGCTTTGGATGTCGAACGATAGAAAAAAAACCAAAAACGTGGGTTCTCTTCTTCCACGATACGGTGTGTATTTCCGAGCAGACTGATGCGCCTCCCTGTAATCCGTATAGTATTTATAGACCCCAGAGAATGAAATTTATGAGTCATGTGCTCCTAGTAACACGGGGCTGTAAATAATATCTCTGCTTGCTCCCGGTTATTGTATGTCTATTTTAACGAATGCCATTTGAGTGCCACATAATAACCTGCATTGTGATCTGTTCGGATGCCGCTGCATAAAAGCTTTACCCTCCAATAGGCAGGACATGGATAGAAGGGGGCCTGGTGTAAAAAGAGGTAGCAAAACATCAGAGACGTGTTAAAATCAAGACGCTGTTGAGAAGTCGTCTCAGTGGGAGGATGCGGTGTCTGCTGAGGCGAAAACACTGCGGCCGAGTTTGGACTGGATCCATTATATTACCATATTTCACTGTCGGGCTACGAGAAAACCTGCGCCTGGCAACGAGACGCACCGGAATCTCATCACCAGGGGAGACATATACAGAAGACGAAGAAATATCTGCTGCTGCTTTTCTTTCAAATGGTAAAAGTGAACATTTTCTACAGTTAATGACCCAGATAAGGCCAACAAGTGTTTTGGGAAGGCAGCGGTTTAATTTATTGCAGCATGACATAGCTTAAAAAAACATAACTGTTCTTGGCACCGTTACATGTTGCCCACAAGGGCTGCCACTTCACTTGCCTCATAGAAAAGTGAAGGGGTAAGGTCAGAGGGCGCACCTATAGGGGCTTCAGAGGAAGTGGTCACACCCGGGACCTGGTGCCTGAGGGGGTCCCAAAGCAAACTGTGCCACATAAGACGCCAGGATTATAAATGGCACATGGCAGGTGGAGGGCCCGAATTAGTATCTGACCCCAGTAATATGTTACATGGGCAGGCTGATGCTTTACTCTCACTACAATAGACCCATGCGCGCTAGCAAGCCAATTGACCAAAAGGCATTTGTTGAATATAGAGTACTCAGAATTAAATATATATGTATATGCAATTCGAAAATTCAATTTTATAAAAAAGTATAATAATTATAGACCCATAGCAGCCAATTTTTGAGAATTGCTTTCAAGAACATATTGGATGCATAAAAAAATTCTTATACATGAGCCCACCCACACATAGACTCTCATAGATAGTACCAGAGTACCCCCATAAACAGTATCAGAACAGAGTGCCCCCATAAACAGTGTCAGATAGAGAGTGCAAGGAAAGTGCTCCATTATAGCGATCAATGACAGACCACCTGTGCTGAACAGTCTCCTAGCTGTGCAAGAAACATGACCGCCCTTCCACGATCTGATAATTTCTTGGAGAACTTTCATTCCAAAATGACTAAATTTCGAATAAGAGGTCAGTGGAACATGGGGCGCCCTTGCACTGGTGCCTATGCAAAATATGTGTCACTGATAGTGGTTGAAAGTGGTACTGCAAGTGGCAGCAAAAACAAGTGAAAAAGGGGCCTATACTAGTGACACCTGGGTTTCAGGGTGGGATGTGTATTTTGTTGTTGAAGGGTACAATTTCACAGGTTTTCCTTAGGCCCTGTTCACATTACGTTTGTGATGTACATTTAAACGTGTCCATAGGGCTCCACTCTTTTGGCCTCCTTCACGCAAGTCTACCCTTTTTTCTAGGTATGCAATAGTGGAGAAGGCGATGCTATTGCATAAAAAGGGATCCCGCAAGAAAAAGTGTACAGAGGAGGCACCTATGGGTGACGGATGCCGCATTATGGCATACGTCACAGGCCTTCTGGCTTATAAATCAGTGACGTGATGTGAATGGGGCCTTATTTAAGTGACCTAGCTATAAGCAATCCAAACCGTAAGGATCCTGCGGCAAATCTCGAACTGCATTGGCTACATGTCCCCTGGGATGTGTCCAGCCCTGAAGGTAACACTCTCCATAGCTGCGCATTTCAGAGTATGCGGCCGACCGGTTAATGAATTAAGTGAATCGGTACAATCTCAATTATGTTAAAAAATGCGGTGGCGTCAATACTGCTGTGGGTCTGGTATGGCAGAGCTGGTAATAGCTGCCGGACCACATCATCACACAATTATTTGTTGGAAATATATAAATGAAAGCCTTAAAAATTCAGGTGTGACTGCAATTAACCCATTTCACACTGACCCGGGTCCAGAAAGCGGAGATAGAGGGAGCTGCTTGACAAAATCCCTACACTAGTGCTGGTAGTCAACATTAGTTTGCTTTCCCTGTCGAGAATAATAGTTCCTCTGCAGTGTTAAAGGGGTTTTCTGCAGAGCATCGCAACCTGCTGATCGGCGGGGGAGCCCGGCGGTCGGACCAGCACCGATGAAATATTGAGTGTATTGGGGTGAACCGTCACACAGGAATAGTCAGGTCAGGCTTTAAAGGGCACCTCCGCATGTGGTCTCCCACCCAACCCGACACCGAGCATGGAGTGAAGCTCCAGCACGCTGGACAGTGCAGTCGCCATGGCAAATATACAACGCCAGGAGAATATTGTGCACTGTCCCGGAGCGTCTCTCCACGCCTGATGTCAGGTTGGGCGGGAGATCACAAGTGGAGGTACACTTTACCCTTAATTTATGATTCAGTTCAATGCGGACTACACTTCTCAGTACAACCCTCAGCAGGGACTTCTCACGTGATATTTATCATTGATATTCCTCACAAAGGTGAAGGAACCTAAATAAAAACAGAAACGGTTAAAAATACCCCAGGAACCCTCAAACTACTTACAATAAGGGGCTGTAGTCCATCCCATAGTAAAGAGCAGTACATTTTCCCTATACATCCGTTATAAGGACACCTGGCAATGCACAATGTTCTTTGGCACCTGCTAGCCCCAACCCACTGCAATGCAAAATTAGCCTGAAACTTGAGCGGAGAATAAAACTGCTGAATGCAATGAATAGATGTGCGTACGTTGTTATTATTAGTCCCTGTACCTAGCTCACAATCATGAACCCCGAAAACCAAACCCCAAGACCTACCTGATATAAAAAGGTCCCCAGGGCAATAAGGCACTCGTGTTTCAATAAGCAATGACTCCCTGTGTGGAGGCTCTACAAGAGACTGATAAATGTAAAGGGAGGACTCCGCTTATCTCATCCAGCAGGGAATCCTCATGACATAGCGAATGCTTTATCTTGAGGCTGCAGGCTCTCACCCCCCCCCCCCCCCTCCTCTGCTGACTCAAGTATTTTAGTTTGTCTAGAGACGCTGGTAGAATAGGGACTACGTTTGGATGCTTTGCGAATGCAGCTCCTGAGAACTTAATTGGGTCTTTTGCATTAGGACCCAGTAGGTTCGAGCTATGCATCCGGACACCAATGCCATAACATTTACATACTAGTAAAGCCCATTCACGCCATGTGTTTGGATATACTTCCAGCATACATGCCAGGAAAAGCACGCAATGCATGTGTTAAATGGACACCGACGTGTGCCGAACAGTAGCATCCTGTAGAAATAGGAACAGAACCACTGTCACTTTAAATGGGGTGAAAGAATAGGTAGGGATGTCTTTGAGGGCCAGCTCCAGCCCACTGAAGGCTTGAAAAAGACTCAATTAGAGCCGAAACGCTGCGGTCTCTGTCCTATGGAACAATAAAAAGATTAGCTTTTGTGGCAATGATGACGTCATCGCTTCTTTTTCCTAAAAGTAGCATCCGTTACCCATAGGCTACTATGGTATCCGTTTAACGTATAGGTCATGAAAAGCTCATGACCTATACATTAAATGAATGCCTGTGATGGATGCTATACAGTCACTGATAGGCTCTCATGTTAAAAAAACATATACTGTGCGGTATAACTTTTTTACGAGATTCCGTTGTATGGAAGAGCGTAGTCTGCTACACTAATACATACCCTTTTTTTGCGATATACTAACGTATATCAGCCCTGCAGATGCCAAATGGTTACTCTGATGGCCGATATCGAGCTAATGTGATCCTATGGACACATTTAGCGTATACGACGGGAATTTTCCTGGTGTACACGCTAAACATACATCACATAAATATATAATACTGAGACTTAAAACGTAAAGGAAATCCCACATCATTAATAACGATTTGATTTTACAGCTCCTAAGCAGACCAGTGTGTATCCATGGTAACAGACTACACACAAACTCTGTGTAGTCTGATCCTACAGTCATACCACCGTCCATCTGTCTTCTGCATTTTGGCAACCTAACATTATGTATGCTAGTAAGAAGCAGGGGACTGATGGAAGTGATTAGGATGGCAGAATCAGACTACACATCGTTTTCTTGCAGTCTGTAACCATGGAAACACATAGCTCTACATAGAAGCTGTAGACATTACCCACTGCCCATAGCTGATGGATGAGACGTGATCCATTATCCGGCCTCATTTGGTGGAGTCATTTAGCTGTTGTCTAAGTAACAAGATTTAATTTAATGCTAAGCACATAAGGTTTCTTTAAAATGCGAGGTCTAAAGTGGATGCCGCCGATTAGCAGGGAGAGCCACAATTTATGAGGGAACGGGTTAGAAATTCATTGAAAAATAGCAAAAATCAATTAAACACATTCTATGCAACATTGTCCCTGGTTCGGACTATGTAAAGTGATTGACCACACAAAACGTCCGCTGCCACCCGAGATCAGTGAAAGGGGCACTTTAAAAGGGCATTTCCTAATATTAGTCCACAATTTTTCAAATCTCCCTTTAAATCCCATGTTGCCCCCGATAAATTACTTGCAGGGCTTGTAGACAATGGTAAATCCAAATGTGGTCTCAGACAGATTCATATGATTGGCTTGAGCTGCACCTGGCCAGTAGAGTGGACTCCTCACTGCCTGGGACTCCGGCAGCATAATTAGCATTGACAACAGGAAAGATTTCAGAGATCTGACTTTTCCTATACAGAAATTTAAGCTTAAGGGTATGTTCACACACTTAACAAAAAACGGCTGTAAAATATGGAGCGATTTTCAAGGGAAAACAGCCTCTTATTTTCAGCCGTTTTTTTTAGCTGTTTTTCTATTGAGGCAATAAAAAACGGCTCCAAAAACAGCTCAAGAAGTGACATGCACTTCTTTTACGTGCCGTTTTGAAAACGGGTGCATAAAAAGCGCCCCGTGGGAACGGAACGCCGTTTTTCCCATTGAAATCAATGGGCAGATGTTTGGAGGCGTTCAGCCCCTGTATTTTCAGCCATAGGCCGTGTGAACATACCCTAACCCCCAGCATTGTGGAGAGGAGCTGTTCACTCTCATATCTTTATTACATAGGGGAAAAGATGGTGACCGATTCTGTTCAGGTTTGTAAACCACTTCAGAAATTTATTCTGGACACACTTCTGCCGACTGCACCGTAAACGTCACCACAATGACCATCCAACTCTCACCTAAGGGCCACCATCTTTATTCTTTCCTGATGTATAAAATTAACTAAAAACTCCACCCTAGAAATGGAAAGTGCAGCAATGGCGAAGACCCTAAATTTGAACTTTAACCTTGGGGTTGCCTGCTAATCTCGGTTTTGGTTGCTGTACATTTCACTATAGGAAGACAAAGGAATATTTGTCACACCTTACAGTGAAAGTTAACCCTATAACTCCATGTCATTTTTAGCTCCAACGTTCTGTTCTGGTTATTTGCTTCTTATTTCTATTACTATTTAGCACTCAGTGCTGCATTTTTTAGGATACAAATCTCCAAATTCCCTGAATAAACATTATACATTTCTGGCTATCTGCGTTCATCGATAGAGGGGACTTAGTGCTACGGTTTATCGATTAAACTCTATAAGGCCCCCAGAACATGCTGTAGATTTTGTTGCATAAATTTCTGCAACTGAAAATCAGTTTCATTCAGATGAATGAGGTTTTTTTTGTTGTTGCAAAAAGCACAAAATCTGCAACAAAAACTGCAGCGTCTGCATGGGGCCTAATAACAGTATGCAATAAGCTCCCCCTAGTGGTAGCTGCAGGCAGACAGATCTTTATTATTTAAGTCTAGGTCTATGCAAGGTATGTGGATAAAAAAAAAATATGGAGGTTTGGTCACAAAAGCAGATATATTCGGAAAAGAATCAGCACAGAGTCCTCTAGTTCAGCATTATTTGGACATCTGTAATCTAAAGTGCCTGGTAACAGGTTTCTATTAAAAACCCTGACTTACCACTATGCCACTACATGCCCCTAAGGATGGCACAGATTGACAAAAACCATCTACAGCCAATGAAAATCATTCTAAACACCGTAATAAAGTAGAAGGAAAAAGTTTTATAAAATAATGCAAAATTTGGATAATCTTGTGGATGGGGGATCGTAGTTTTCCTATAAGGTCCCTTTACATTAAATATTGGATTTAATTTTGTTAGCTTTCAAATCGCATCAGACTGTGTAGTGAGTTTGCACTTTCCAGGCCCATATAGAAAGCTGCAAACTGCCAGGATGCCCTTACCTGTCAGCTGCCAGTCTCCCTATACTCTGCTCTGGGCGAGTAAATACTAAATAGCTCCCCACTTGCATAGAAAGCCACATACAGTGATCCCCGTGTGTCATATGCGGAGTTACATGAGCCGGCGGAACGGCAGCTTGGGTTTAGTCAATCCTTCCTGTGTCGCATCTATAAATAACTCAGCATGGAGGGGGGAAGACGACGAGCTTTTCAGACAGGCTTACCAAACTGTCACTTCCACAAGAGCAATACATGGCCTGCCAATCAGACGTGGTGTTGTGTGCCAGGCAAGATCAGGGACAGCAGTGACAGCGAGGGACCGTGACAAACTGATGTCACCTGGAGGCTGTTTTCTGGACTCCTGTGCAGTTTTATCCATGTAAGAAGGACATTGTTTATTGGCTAGTATTGCTACCAATTACTGAGCAATTCTGCCCCCTACAGAAGAGGAGGAGACAATTGATGTACATTTGAGTTTTGGGAGAAGTAATCTGCAGCTTAGTTGCAGAACTAAACCATCGTCAGGAGTTCTGGGCCTCGTTTAAATATTTTTTATTAATTTTACTATAAAAGCGAGACCTGTCAATCATGGTGAGCTGGGCAGGGGTGCAAGAAGTGTCACCCAGGCACTCCTCCCCGAGCCAGGCATATAACACTAGCCGTGAACCAGTGGTAAAGCTCCTCAATGGACAGGAGGCATACAGGGATCTCAATGAACGTACAATATATGGACAAAAGTATTGGGACACCTACACATTACACCTACACATTACACCTACAGGAGCCTTTAGGACATCCCATTCTCAATCCATAGGCATTAACATGGAGTTGGTTCCTCTTCGCAGTTACAACAGCTTCTACTCTTCTAGGAAGGATTTCTACAAGATTTTGGGAATTTTTGCCCATTCATCTAGAAGAGCATTTATGAGATCAGACACCGATGTTGGAGGGGAGGGCCTGGTTCGCAAGCTCTGTTCTAGTTCATCCTAAAGGCATTGGATGAGGTTGAGGTCAGGGCTCTGCGTGGCCAGTCAAGTTTCTCCACACCAAACTCACCCAACCATGTCTTTATGGACCTTGTGCACTGGGGCCCAGTCATGCTAGGACAAAAAAGGGCCAAACTGTTTCCACAAAGTTGGAAGCTACAATTGTCCATAATGTCTTGGTATGCTGAAGAATTAATATTTCCCTTCATTGGAATTAAGAGGCCTAGGCCGACCCCTGAAAAACAACCCCATAGCATTATCCCTCCTCCACCAAACTTTACAGCTGGCACAATGCAGTTAGGAAGGGAACGTTCTCCTAGCATTTGTCAAACCCAGACTCGTCTATCAGACCGCCAGATAGAGAAGCGTGGTTCGTCACTCCACAGAACGGGGAAAAGAATTACTGCAGGGTAGTGCATGAAAACCTCCCCGTCACCACTCCCCCTGCATGATTTTTACCCATCAGGGCAGTTTGAAATTTTGGCTGCCAGTAATCGCCACTAGAGGGAGCTTAGAAGTTTACCGCATACTATGTTATTATTGAGTTCAATGTATAAATCGGAGGCTCATAGGCTCCCTCTAGTGGTGGCTGCAGGCAGACAGAATTTTATAATTTGACTGTCTATGCAGGGGATTTGGAACGCTGTACTAGAAAAACATAGCTCCGACCACTATGAATATACTGGTACTTCTCAATGAATTAGAATATCAAAAAGTTAATTTATTTCAGTAATTAAATTCAAAAATTTAAACTCCTATATTATATAGATTCATTACACACAGATCTATTTCCAGCATTTTTTTTCTTTTAATGTTGAGGATTATGGCGAACAGTGAATGAAAACCCCAAATTTAGTCTCTTAGAAAATGAGATTATATAAGCCCAATTTCAAAAATGATTTATAAAACCGAAATGTTGGCCCACTGAAAAGTATGTCCAGTATATGCCAGCAATACTTGATCGGTGCTCCTTTTGCATGAATTCCTGCATCAACGCAGCGTGGCATGGAGGCGGTATCAATGTGGCATGGCATAGGGGCGATCAGCCTGTGGCACTGCTGAGGTGGTATCAATGTGGTGTGGCATGGAGGCGATCAGCCTGTGGCACTGCTGAGGTGTTATCAATGTGGCGTGGCATGGAGGCCATCAGCCTGTGGCACTGCTGAGGTGTTATGGAAGCCCAGGTTGCTTTGATAACTGCCTTCAGCTCGTCTGCATTTTTGAGTCTGCTGTCTCATCTTCCTCTTGACAATACCCTATAGATTCTCTATGGGGTTTAGGGCAGACGAGTTTGCCGGCCAATCAAGCACAGTGATATTGTGGTTATTAAACCAGGTATTGGTACATTTGGCAGTGTGGGCAGGTGCCAAGTCCTGCTGGAAAATGAAATCAGCATCTCCATAAAGCTTGTCAGCAGAGGGAAGCATGAAGTGCTCAAAAATTTCCTGGTAGACGCTGCGCTGATCCAGCCGATCGCCTCCATGCCACGCCGCATTGATAACACCTCAGCAGTGCCACAGGCTGATCGCCTCCATGCCACGCCGCATTGATGCAGTAATTCATGCAAAAGGAGCCCCGACCAAGTATTGAGGGCAGATACTGTACGTACTTTTCAGTAGGCCAACATTTCGGTATTAAAAATCATTTTTGAAATAGGACTAATATAATATTTTAATTTTCTGAGACTAAATTTTGGGTTTTCATTAACAGTTCGCCATAATAATCAACATTAAAAGAAAAAAAATGCTGGAAATAGATCACTGTGTGTGTAATGAATCTATGTCATATAGGAGTTTCACTTTTTGAATTGAATTCCTGAAATAAATTATTAGAAGCACTAGTATATAAAGAAATCAGCAGAGAATGTTGAAACTAAAAAATGGCTTAAAAATGTGGAGATGTGAGGCCGGCGTGGTGACGCATTCTCTTTAAATGGTTTTCTAGACTAAAGAAATATATATTAGAACCGGTGTTATAACTAGGAGCACCAGCCTCCCTCCTCTGTATATGAAGCTTCATTTCATTCTCAGGACGGGTATGACATCATCTTACTCACCTTGTCTGTCCTAGGAAGTCAATCATTCTCTGAAGCTGCTGGAGCCGCGCTGCCATCTATTACAAGTGTAGGTTGTATATCATTAGAAATGCATATTTACCACACAAAAACATTTTAATGCGGCCCTTGCAGTGGTTGCTAAAACCATCATTAGATCAGCAGAAAACAGCTGACCCGACAAGTTTTCAGGCAACTAGTGAAGCTAGAATGTGGCGACATGGTCAATATCAATATAGCGATTGACTACCCAGTAAATTAACAATTTTAAAATATTAAAGAGGACCTGTCACCTCTCCTGATTGGTCTGTTTTAGTAAATAATTGCATTCCCCATGATAAAAATAATTCAGGAGAATATTTTCTTAGAACTTTCCTCTGTTATTCCTCCTAGAAATGTACGAATGAGTTGACAACTGGGTGGTTCCAGTTGGGGGGGGGGTGTTGATGAAGTCTGACAATGTCCCATCAGTGCTCACAGTTTAAGACTGTCGTTATACACCCCTTTGACAAGGTAAATGGTAACACCCAGTTGTCAATTTATTCATAAGTGACGAGGAGGAATAACAGAGGAACGGCGTAATGAAGAGTTCTAAGAAAATATGTTCCAGATTTGTTATTTCATGGAGAATACAAGTATTCACTAAATTCACTACAGACATGTCAGAAAAGGCGACAGCCCCTCCTTAAGTTATCAAATAAAAAATTCCATACTTTAAGCCATCATTTTGTGAGCAGAACCAAAATGTATGCAGCCCATACCTGAGCAATTCACAAACCACTAATCAGTGAGGTGCGAGGTATAATGTACCTCATATTTCAGTGAGGTCAATGGATATGACAAAGCTGCATTTCCTCAGTTCTTCATTGTTACCCATAAAAAACTAATCAGAGCCCAGGCATAATTTTTTTAAGCGCAGATTCAAAAAAATGTTCTTTATTCATATACAGAAAGACATTCAAAGTTCTGCTGGTTGCCCTTGGAAACAGACAGCTGTTTGGCTCCACCTTGCTGTCAAACATGTGACCTTACAGTTTAGTTACATGACTCACCTGATCATCTCTATGGCCTTCATTAAAGGGGGGGTTTAACGATTATGTAGCAGAGCTGAATTAGTACATCTTTAAAAAATAACTATTAGTCTACCATGAGATGAGCGAGTAATAAATTGGCATTAGCTCCAGATGTGCATCCTACTAGTCTAATGCATAACATTTTTATGAGCCCCTGCTCATAATAATCCATCAATTAGAGCATCTCTTACACTGGATTGAGAAGGCGTTGATATGCAAATACATAAGAGGTGCTGTAACTATGCTTATCTATTGATCGCTACAGATTTTCCATTCAGGATGATAAGGTGACAACTAGGGCAGGGCAATTCATTGAAAAAGAATCGAAATTCAGCGCAACTAATCTGCATCATCTTGCAAATTTCAGTTTTGTCAATCATTTTCCTCCAGGTTTAAACTGTATCTGCACCTTCAGGGCACAGATACAGTTGAAACCAATGGTAGAGCAGGGGAACGTAAGGTCCCTGCTCTACCATTCACTATGTATCGATGGACGCGAAGCAGTGACGTCATCGCGCCTGTTTGCGCCGAGCTGGACAGACCAGAGGAGGAGGGATCTCCTCCACTCGTCATTGGAATGGGGTTAGTATGTATATTATTATTTTTAATCAGGCACTATTGGGGGCTACTGTGGGTGGCATTATACAGGGTGGGGGCAGCTATGGGGGACTTTATACTGTGTAGGGGGCAGCTATGGGAGGCGTTATGCCGCGTGGCGTGGAGGGCAGCCATGGGAGGCGTTATGCCGCGTGGCGTGGAGGGCAGCCATGGGAGGCGTTATGCCGCGTGGCGTGGAGGGCAGCCATGGGAGGCGTTATGCCGCGTGGCGTGGAGGGCAGCCATGGGAGGCGTTATGCCGCGTGGCGTGGAGGGCAGCCATGGGAGGCGTTATGCCGCGTGGCGTGGAGGGCAGCCATGGGAGGCGTTATGCCGCGTGGCGTGGAGGGCAGCCATGGGAGGCGTTATGCCGCGTGGCGTGGAGGGCAGCCATGGGAGGCGTTATGCCGCGTGGCGTGGAGGGCAGCCATGGGAGGCGTTATGCCGCGTGGCGTGGAGGGCAGCCATGGGAGGCGTTATGCCGCGTGGCGTGGAGGGCAGCCATGGGAGGCGTTATGCCGCGTGGCGTGGAGGGCAGCCATGGGAGGCGTTATGCCGCGTGGCGTGGAGGGCAGCCATGGGAGGCGTTATGCCGCGTGGCGTGGAGGGCAGCCATGGGAGGCGTTATGCCGCGTGGCGTGGAGGGCAGCCATGGGAGGCGTTATGCCGCGTGGCGTGGAGGGCAGCCATGGGAGGCGTTATGCCGCGTGGCGTGGAGGGCAGCCATGGGAGGCGTTATGCCGCGTGGCGTGGAGGGCAGCCATGGGAGGCGTTATGCCGCGTGGCGTGGAGGGCAGCCATGGGAGGCGTTATGCCGCGTGGCGTGGAGGGCAGCCATGGGAGGCGTTATGCCGCGTGGCGTGGAGGGCAGCCATGGGAGGCGTTATGCCGCGTGGCGTGGAGGGCAGCCATGGGAGGCGTTATGCCGCGTGGCGTGGAGGGCAGCCATGGGAGGCGTTATGCCGCGTGGCGTGGAGGGCAGCCATGGGAGGCGTTATGCCGCGTGGCGTGGAGGGCAGCCATGGGAGGCGTTATGCCGCGTGGCGTGGAGGGCAGCCATGGGAGGCGTTATGCCGCGTGGCGTGGAGGGCAGCCATGGGAGGCGTTATGCCGCGTGGCGTGGAGGGCAGCCATGGGAGGCGTTATGCCGCGTGGCGTGGAGGGCAGCCATGGGAGGCGTTATGCCGCGTGGCGTGGAGGGCAGCCATGGGAGGCGTTATGCCGCGTGGCGTGGAGGGCAGCCATGGGAGGCGTTATGCCGCGTGGCGTGGAGGGCAGCCATGGGAGGCGTTATGCCGCGTGGCGTGGAGGGCAGCCATGGGAGGCGTTATGCCGCGTGGCGTGGAGGGCAGCCATGGGAGGCGTTATGCCGCGTGGCGTGGAGGGCAGCCATGGGAGGCGTTATGCCGCGTGGCGTGGAGGGCAGCCATGGGAGGCGTTATGCCGCGTGGCGTGGAGGGCAGCCATGGGAGGCGTTATGCCGCGTGGCGTGGAGGGCAGCCATGGGAGGCGTTATGCCGCGTGGCGTGGAGGGCAGCCATGGGAGGCGTTATGCCGCGTGGCGTGGAGGGCAGCCATGGGAGGCGTTATGCCGCGTGGCGTGGAGGGCAGCCATGGGAGGCGTTATGCCGCGTGGCGTGGAGGGCAGCCATGGGAGGCGTTATGCCGCGTGGCGTGGAGGGCAGCCATGGGAGGCGTTATGCCGCGTGGCGTGGAGGGCAGCCATGGGAGGCGTTATGCCGCGTGGCGTGGAGGGCAGCCATGGGAGGCGTTATGCCGCGTGGCGTGGAGGGCAGCCATGGGAGGCGTTATGCCGCGTGGCGTGGAGGGCAGCCATGGGAGGCGTTATGCCGCGTGGCGTGGAGGGCAGCCATGGGAGGCGTTATGCCGCGTGGCGTGGAGGGCAGCCATGGGAGGCGTTATGCCGCGTGGCGTGGAGGGCAGCCATGGGAGGCGTTATGCCGCGTGGCGTGGAGGGCAGCCATGGGAGGCGTTATGCCGCGTGGCGTGGAGGGCAGCCATGGGAGGCGTTATGCCGCGTGGCGTGGAGGGCAGCCATGGGAGGCGTTATGCCGCGTGGCGTGGAGGGCAGCCATGGGAGGCGTTATGCCGCGTGGCGTGGAGGGCAGCCATGGGAGGCGTTATGCCGCGTGGCGTGGAGGGCAGCCATGGGAGGCGTTATGCCGCGTGGCGTGGAGGGCAGCCATGGGAGGCGTTATGCCGCGTGGCGTGGAGGGCAGCCATGGGAGGCGTTATGCCGCGTGGCGTGGAGGGCAGCCATGGGAGGCGTTATGCCGCGTGGCGTGGAGGGCAGCCATGGGAGGCGTTATGCCGCGTGGCGTGGAGGGCAGCCATGGGAGGCGTTATGCCGCGTGGCGTGGAGGGCAGCCATGGGAGGCGTTATGCCGCGTGGCGTGGAGGGCAGCCATGGGAGGCGTTATGCCGCGTGGCGTGGAGGGCAGCCATGGGAGGCGTTATGCCGCGTGGCGTGGAGGGCAGCCATGGGAGGCGTTATGCCGCGTGGCGTGGAGGGCAGCCATGGGAGGCGTTATGCCGCGTGGCGTGGAGGGCAGCCATGGGAGGCGTTATGCCGCGTGGCGTGGAGGGCAGCCATGGGAGGCGTTATGCCGCGTGGCGTGGAGGGCAGCCATGGGAGGCGTTATGCCGCGTGGCGTGGAGGGCAGCCATGGGAGGCGTTATGCCGCGTGGCGTGGAGGGCAGCCATGGGAGGCGTTATGCCGCGTGGCGTGGAGGGCAGCCATGGGAGGCGTTATGCCGCGTGGCGTGGAGGGCAGCCATGGGAGGCGTTATGCCGCGTGGCGTGGAGGGCAGCCATGGGAGGCGTTATGCCGCGTGGCGTGGAGGGCAGCCATGGGAGGCGTTATGCCGCGTGGCGTGGAGGGCAGCCATGGGAGGCGTTATGCCGCGTGGCGTGGAGGGCAGCCATGGGAGGCGTTATGCCGCGTGGCGTGGAGGGCAGCCATGGGAGGCGTTATGCCGCGTGGCGTGGAGGGCAGCCATGGGAGGCGTTATGCCGCGTGGCGTGGAGGGCAGCCATGGGAGGCGTTATGCCGCGTGGCGTGGAGGGCAGCCATGGGAGGCGTTATGCCGCGTGGCGTGGAGGGCAGCCATGGGAGGCGTTATGCCGCGTGGCGTGGAGGGCAGCCATGGGAGGCGTTATGCCGCGTGGCGTGGAGGGCAGCCATGGGAGGCGTTATGCCGCGTGGCGTGGAGGGCAGCCATGGGAGGCGTTATGCCGCGTGGCGTGGAGGGCAGCCATGGGGGGAGTTATGCCGCGTGGCGTGGAGGGCAGCCATGGGGGGAGTTATGCCGCGTGGCGTGGGCAGCCATGGGGGGCGTTATGCCGCGGGGAGGGCAGCCATGGGGGGCGTTATGCCGCGGGGAGGGCAGCCATGGGGGGCGTTATGCCGCGGGGAGGGCAGCCATGGGGGGCGTTATGCCGCGGGGAGGGCAGCCATGGGGGGCGTTCTACCGCGGGGAGGGCAGCCATGGGGGGCGTTCTACCGCGGGGAGGGCAGCCATGGGGGGCGTTCGAACCGCGGGGAGGGCAGCCATGGGGGGCGTTCTACCGCGGGGAGGGCAGCCATGGGGGGCGTTCTACCGCGGGGAGGGCAGCCATGGGGGGCGTTCTACCGCGGGGAGGGCAGCCATGGGGGGCGTTCTACCGCGGGGAGGGCAGCCATGGGGGGCGTTCTACCGCGGGGAGGGCAGCCATGGGGGGCGTTCTACCGCGGGGAGGGCAGCCATGGGGGGCGTTCTACCGCGGGGAAGGCAGCCATGGGGGGCGTTCTACCGCGGGGAGGGCAGCCATGGGGGGCGTTCTACCGCGGGGAGGGCAGCCATGGGGGGCGTTCTACCGCGGGGAGGGCAGCCATGGGGGGCGTTCTACCGCGGGGAGGGCAGCCATGGGGGGCGTTCTACCGCGGGGAGGGCAGCCATGGGGGGCGTTCTACCGCGGGGAGGGCAGCCATGGGGGTAGAACGCCCTCCCCGCGGTAGAACGCCCCCATGACTGCCCTCCCCGCGGTGGAACGCCCCCATGACTGCCCTCCCCGCGGTGGAACGCCCCCATGGCTGCCCTCCCCGCGGTGGAACGCCCCCATGGCTGCCCTCCCCGCGGTGGAACGCCCCCATGGCTGCCCTCCCCGCGGTGGAACGCCCCCATGGCTGCCCTCCCCGCGGTGGAACGCCCCCATGGCTGCCCTCCCCGCGGTGGAACGCCCCCATGGCTGCCCTCCCCGCGGTGGAACGCCCCCATGGCTGCCCTCCCCGCGGTGGAACGCCCCCATGGCTGCCCTCCCCGCGGTGGAACGCCCCCATGGCTGCCCTCCCCGCGGTGGAACGCCCCCATGGCTGCCCTCCCCGCGGTGGAACGCCCCCATGGCTGCCCTCCCCGCGGTGGAACGCCCCCATGGCTGCCCTCCCCGCGGTGGAACGCCCCCATGGCTGCCCTCCCCGCGGTGGAACGCCCCCATGTCTGCCCACCCCGCGGTGGAACGCCACCATGGCTGCCCTCCCCGCGGTGGAACGCCCCCATGACTGCCCTCCCCGCGGTGGAACGCCCCCATGGCAGTCATGGGGGCGTTATACCGCGGGGAGGGCAGTCATGGGGGCGTTATACCGCGGGGAGGGCAGTCATGGGGGCGTTATACCGCGGGGAGGGCAGTCATGGGGGCGTTATACCGCGGGGAGGGCAGTCATGGGGGCGTTATACCGCGGGGAGGGCAGTCATGGGGGCGTTATACCGCGGGGAGGGCAGTCATGGGGGCGTTATACCGCGGGGAGGGCAGTCATGGGGGCGTTATACCGCGGGGAGGGCAGTCATGGGGGCGTTATACCGCGGGGAGGGCAGTCATGTGGGCGTTATACCGCGGGGAGGGCAGTCATGGGGGCGTTATACCGCGGGGAGGGCAGTCATGGGGGCGTTATACCGCGGGGAGGGCAGTCATGGGGGCGTTATACCGCGGGGAGGGCAGTCATGGGGGCGTTATACCGCGGGGAGGGCAGTCATGGGGGCGTTATACCGCGGGGAGGGCAGTCATGGGGGCGTTATACCGCGGGGAGGGCAGTCATGGGGGCGTTATACCGCGGGGAGGGCAGTCATGGGGGCGTTATACCGCGGGGAGGGCAGTCATGGGGGCGTTATACCGCGGGGAGGGCAGTCATGGGGGCGTTATACCGCGGGGAGGGCAGTCATGGGGGCGTTATACCGCGGGGAGGGCAGTCATGGGGGCGTTATACCGCGGGGAGGGCAGTCATGGGGGCGTTATACCGCGGGGAGGGCAGTCATGGGGGCGTTATACCGCGGGGAGGGCAGTCATGGGGGCGTTATACCGCGGGGAGGGCAGTCATGGGGGCGTTATACCGCGGGGAGGGCAGTCATGGGGGCGTTATACCGCGGGGAGGGCAGTCATGGGGGCGTTATACCGCGGGGAGGGCAGTCATGGGGGCGTTATACCGCGGGGAGGGCAGTCATGGGGGCGTTATACCGCGGGGAGGGCAGTCATGGGGGCGTTATACCGCGGGGAGGGCAGTCATGGGGGCGTTATACCGCGGGGAGGGCAGTCATGGGGGCGTTATACCGCGGGGAGGGCAGTCATGGGGGCGTTATACCGCGGGGAGGGCAGTCATGGGGGCGTTATACCGCGGGGAGGGCAGTCATGGGGGCGTTATACCGCGGGGAGGGCAGTCATGGGGGCGTTATACCGCGGGGAGGGCAGTCATGGGGGCGTTATACCGCGGGGAGGGCAGTCATGGGGGCATACTGTGGGGAGGGCAGTCATGGGGGGCATACTGTGGGGAGGGCAGTTATGGGGGGCATACTGTGGGGAGGGCAGTTATGGG
The DNA here is from genome assembly GCF_050947455.1 of Rhinoderma darwinii. NCBI lineage: Eukaryota > Metazoa > Chordata > Amphibia > Anura > Rhinodermatidae > Rhinoderma > Rhinoderma darwinii. The sequence goes on along the minus strand of NC_134699.1, from coordinate 14,180,599 downwards.
GGGCATACTGTGGGGAGGGCAGTTATGGGGGGCATACTGTGAGGAGGGCAGTTATGGGGGGCATACTGTGAGGAGGGCATACTGTGGGGGGGCATACTGTGGGGAGGGCATACTGTGAGGAGGGCATACTGTGGGGGGGCATACTGTGTGGCAGCTGCTGTAAGAGCATAATTGATTGACAGAAAAAGAGCACACAGTGATGGTAAAAGATGAGCGAAGTTCTGATATTTGGCCAAAGATGTGATTTTATAGAGCAACCATAGACTCCAGTTTGCTGCTACTGATCTCTATCGGAGGGCGTATTCCTGTTGGATGGACTCATGGACTCATGGAACACATAGCGCAATTCAGCTTAATGTGTGCCCCAATGAGTATATGACCTCCATATTTATACAGTAGAATATATAATATAATACAGTCCCAGGTTTGGTACAAAACCATCTACCGGACTTTGCGGCATTGCAGGGTCAGCGTTAACTCATCTACAAGTCGTCTTGAGAGGTTAGTATGTCGGGATGTTTCGATCGTTTGTAAGACATTAGTGAAGGTTTACTAATGGATCCTCATTTCCATAATGTGTTTTCTTTGAATGAGCCGGATACATAAATCACACAAGCTCTGCTGTTATACAAATGAGGACATGTATACAGTCCATGCAAGAGATATATGGCCAGGCCCACAGCTGGGGAATAGATATAGGCATCCTTCCAGAATCACAGTAAGGCCACATAATAAGGCCATCCTGCAATTATACCGAACAGAACTTAAATTGTCGTTCGGTTTTACAATAATAAGCACCGCAGGATATCCAAGTATTACGTCCATAATACAGATGCCAAAATATTGTAAAAAATATAGTCAAAACTGCCTAATAAAGTAGTTAGACTTGTTACCCATAGCAACCAATCAGAGCTCAGCTTTCACATCTGAAACAGCTCTGAAAAAATGAAAGCTGCACAGTGATTGGTTGCTATGGGCATCAAGGTGCTTTTTTCCGTTTTGAACAATGATGTCCTGAGAGTCTATCATCCATATAAATTCTGCCTGGGTCCGCAGTATCCAGGGGCCTCTAGTGTACAGGTCTCCAGAACATAAAACTGGTTTTGTTGCCCATAGCAACCAATGAGAGAGCTGCTTTCATTTCTTTAACTGCTCTGGAAAAATGAAAGTTGCACTGTGATCGGTTGCTATGGGCAACAAGGCCAGTTTTAGGTTAGACAGTTTTGAAACAAGGCCTAGTGGGGGCAATATCATAATTAGTGCAAAGGAAAAGCAGACTAGTTTCCCATGGCAACCAATTAGGTTGCTGCTTTCATATTCGAAAGAGCCTCTGAAAATTGAGAGGTAAAAACAGATTGGTTGCCATGGGCAACTGCTCCCCTTTTCCTTTGCACCATTTTTGATAAATCTTCTCCAGTATCTGATCGAACAGAATCATTAATATATTATGGAAGTATTGTCCACTCGGAGCATTGCAGAACAGAATAATGAGGAGGAAAACACTAGTGTGAACAGTGTGAAAAAACCCCAAAAAATTAAAGCGCACTGGATGCCTGCCATTTACACAGTCCTAATTATTGAATTGCTTTAATTTTTCATGTTTTCATGATTTTATTATTAATATTAGCCGAATTTATGACCCCTTTTTTTTTTTAGAATCCCTCTCACTTTTAACCCTCCCGGTTTTAATATTTCTTGTTAAATCCCATATATTAATATTTAATATCAGAGGACAAGCCTCAGGAGGGATCTGCTCACTTCCCGGAGGTGCGTCAACATTCACAACCTCCGGCTAATAGCACGATATATGGCGTAACTTGCCGGGGCCTATGAAGTGTGCTGATAAAGCATTACAGTATATGCAGCATTCTCCTGTGTATAGGAAACCTCTACAGTAAGGTCTCGTTCACACACAATCCATCAAGGGTGAAGTGGGCCAAATAAGAATCTCTACATCCTTACAGCAAAAAACTGCAGCAAATGTAATTTTCCCTTCAGAAACAGCGCCGTTCTTGCTCATGGTTGTGTGTGGTATTGCAGCTCAGCCTCATTTACTTGACTCTGAACATAATTCGCGCCCAATGGAGCATGTATAAAAAAAAATCTCTGTTAAATTCATGCTTTGGGTGCCGTATTACTGCGCCACACTACTCAAAGTTTGTATGAAGTCGTAATACGACCGTGTGCATAAGCCCTTATATTTACTGGTGATATTTTAATTTTAGGTGGCGACGTTCTTCAGTATATATTACTCCACTTTAGTCTGTCACTACAAATATGACATAACGTCTATTACGGGATCTTCTAACACAATGGATAAAGCCATAATCTACAGCCCGAGAACTGATGAGAATAAAATGACAGAAACTATAAAGCACAAGCTGTGCGGCGAAGGTCAGAGACGTCCATCAGTCACCGACAGCATTTTTAGGACTAAAATTAGTCTAATTAATATATAATAAAGCAATTAATCCTTCCACATAAATCACACTGTGCTCTTCTCGCTTCTCTGTCCATGGCCATTTATTTGCCATAGGATATCATGTAGACATTTGCATAAGGAAAACTGGAGTTTTCCTTGCAGCTATTGTGATCCGATAAAATGTTTGATGGGCAAAATGAATATTAAAAAATGTACTGAATGCGGATTAAGAATAATAGAAAATCAGCAAATTCGCCAAACAGAACTAGCTATGATCTCTGCTTTCTTTATAGGGGCATTTGATGGAATTGCAGGGCAAGTACTCAGAATTTGATGGCCTGCCAAACAATATTTGTAAAGCCGAGCCACGGGAACATGTCACATATCGGGCTCGTATTGTGGCCATTAGGGTTTATATTCGCCAAGATTGTTGCCCTCCCTGCCCGGTATCCAGGGCAAATGCTAGCCGCCCCAGCTATTCCCCCGGTATCTTATCGTCCTTCCTTGTCCTCCTCTTGCTCAGAAAACAAATGAATGCCAACCTGATTGGTTAAGCAGAAGATTATAGCAGCATTTCTAATCCAGTGTGTGACCCCAGGGTACCTCTCTCAGTAAACCGTGCCAGTATGCTACACGTTTGGGATTGAAGTGCCACGTAATCTGCCTCCAGAGCAGATTGGGTTTTCTATGTAACCTTTTTACACCTGAATAGGTTGACTTGCCGGGCAATGTCGGAAACGACCCACATCAAATCTGGTGAAATCATGTGATAAATATCCAGATATGACTCAAAATCCATCGGATTATCTCCAAAAATGTAGTCTGCAGATGACAGCTGGTGGCTTGAGTGCCCTTGTGTGGCACAACTAGAAACTGGGTTTGCCACGTTGGCGCTTAATTCAAGACTTCGTTTTAACCCAAGTGCTAGAAATATCTCCCGCCCATATTTGCCATAGCTGGCTCCCAGTCTTGACTGCTGCAGGAGTGTGGGAAGTGGGTTGTCAGACATCACCGTGCTGCCATTCCAAACAACGACAGGCTCTACAAGGCCCAGGAGAGAAGTACACACAATGATATAGAATGTAGAGCATTTTAATAAGGTGTCGCACGACAACTCTATTCCCACGTTCTTTCTGGGGGTGACAGTCAACTAAGATACTCCGATGACAAAAGACCACACTCCGCAGCAGGAATCTCCAGGTAAGATAAACTTTTAGACGCTAACTTTGTTAGAGCTTATCACACAAAAGATTACAGAAGCCAAAAAAAACTCAAGCGCCCACCGGGAACTCTAATATACATAATGGAAATTATGTATTCCCAAAAGTAATATGGTAATACAAAACAGAAGGCTTGGTGCAGTGCCAGGATGCAATTTGCCTGCAACATATTTCAGGGATAGACAGAATTCATGAAAAAAAGCTTCATGTCCTCATTTTTGGTCAATGGTATTGACCACATGCTACTCTTCAACTCTAAACCGTTGGTTTAGCTATAAGGTGCAGAGGGGGTCCAAATGCCCCTTTGTCCACATAAGAGCACTGTAGTGCTATGTATGACGTGATGGTTGGTTGGGGGGGGGGGGAGGGGGTACAGATTTTGCATCAAAGTTCGAATACTTCAAGCTATGTCCAGTTGTGTACAGGGGGCCGTATTACAAAAATCAAAAAACATGGCCAACCTTCTGGCACCAATTTACACGAATATAGGGTATGAAGGTTTTTATACCCGTTTGCCCCTTACCCCCTTTCTATTATTTGTAGGAGTCAGGGGAGTATGGCTGGTTCCTCTTTTGCTAATGTTGCAGAGCCTGTAAAAAAAAAAAAAAAAAAAAAGAAAGTGGGGAGCCTTACTTATGTACTTGATAACCATTGGAAAGCAGGATTGAGACAAGTTCATCTGGAGCCCCAATTCTCTATGGGCCCCACAGCAGCTGCACCAATCAGCTGCTCCGGCTGTTATGCAGGGTATGCAGTATTCGGAGCCTTTAGCAGATGGCTCCAACTACTGTATAGCAGCCATGCCCGGCCGCTATTCCGTGACCGGAGCCATCTGCTTCCGGCATGGACATCCGGTGCCGGAGGTAGCTGGAAAAGCTGATCGGTGCGGGTCCGGTTTCAGAGCCTCACCAAATATATAATGATGACCTATCCTGTGGATAGGTCATCAGTTGAGCCTGCGTGGACAATCCCTTTAAATATTGTTATATTCACAATTTGACTGCCCAGTATTCTCCGGAATCCAGTAAAGTCTGCAATAAAATACTCGCATGTAAAGAAATTGAATGTATTATTTGCATTCAGCCAACAGGTGAATATGTCCCCCGGTTAGCGCAACGTGCCCTGCTTGTCTGAGGCAAGGATACCAGCGATACCCTCACTGTGCGCCACCTGGTGGATATATTCCGTTAACCATCCATCTCCCTGACCCGTTTAGAACTGTATAGACATCTTATAGATTTCAATCTCTTACAGTACACCACTAAAGCAATGAGGTAGTTATAATGGATCCCACCAGTCCCGTGTCCAGTGAGATCAATCATACATAATATATTAGGGCTTGGAAAATTAGGGCAGCAGTAAGTGGCCTCCACAGGCATTTCATTATTAATTCGGGTCACTGTGCAATACGATATCAATTGCATGTAGAGAAGACATGTCCTTGAACATTTACTGAGTGACAAATGCAAGCTTCAAATATAGCCATGTATAGATGTCCATTATCAGCCTAGCAGACCATTGCAGGAGCCCATATGCCCATTTTTCAGTAACCCGACAATAAGGACTTTCATAGACACCAACAGGAAACTCAAAAAATTAGGCCCAAGTATCTAGGCCAATCGGCTACTTCGATATTGGAATTTAGAGCCAAGAAACTGAGTGTAGGCCATGCCCCTAGACAGACATTGACCACTATGGGAAGACACGGACCTGCAAACCTCAACCAATAAAGGTCTCTAAATATAATAATCAATTACAATAAAATAGGATTTCCAATTCCTACATTCAAGACCCCCACCACTTTTCTTCTTGCCTAGACCGCAGGGTCAGCGAACGTCAGTCAAAGAGATAGCAGCACAAAGACATAACCTACAATATGAAGAGAAAGCCCGATCAGCCGCTCTACATGGATTACAACCGTCCAGTCATTTCACCTACATCCAAAAAGGTTGATGGAACCTGATTGGCTGCCATGGGCCAGACAATGGGTTTCCGTGCCCTGGCTGCACCGTCATTATTGATTCTTACCTCCAATCATTAACAGAGTTGAATTTGTCACTTAATGGGGTTTTCCAGTTTTATGTAAACCTATGTGAATTGGACATAATCAGGACACATTATCAGACTCTTGATGTACATAGACAATTTTTTTTTATCCGCTGACAGTATGCAGAGATCTTGAAAATGGTCAGGAAACTAATTGAGTTGAAGGGGTTGTCTGCAGCACTTATTCGGGAGACTGTAGGGCAAACGAGCATTTCTAGCAAAATTTACACAGGAACATTATCTGTCCCCTGCTGGATTCTTCTTTGCAATACAGGGGTGGGACCAGTCCGCCAGAGATCACTGTTCGTAGCGGCGCTCTGCTCTGGCTAAGCCGGGAACCCTCCATTATGATGTCTATATGCCCTAATAGGGCATATGAACAGGGGTTGTCATAAAGAGACCAATCCTTTAAGGCTGGGTTCACACGGTGCGGTCCAAAAAATGTTTTCTTCTTTGCAATTTTTCAAAAAAACGCAGCAAAAAAAAAAAAACACATTTTGGCCGGACGTGCGATTCCAGCCTAAGGCCCCATGCACACAACGGTGTTTTTGCGGCCACAATTCCCCCGAAAATCCACGGGAGAATTGCGGCCCCATTCTTTTCTATGGGGCCATGCACACAACCGTAGTTTTTGCGGTCCTTGCACGGCCCGGGAGCCCGGACCGCAGAAAGTACGGGCATGTCTTATTACGGCCCGGTTCTGCGGTCCGGGCTCATTGAAAACAATGTGCATGTCCCGCGATTTGCGGGCGGCCTGCGGCTGACAGTCCGCAGCCGGCCGACCCGAAAATCACGGCCGTGCACACGGCTACGGTCGTGTGCATGAGGCCTAAGGCCTTTTGAGTGGTCTCACAGCTGTGTGGTGTTCATTTTTTCCCCTTATAATTTCTTATCCTTATTGATATATTTGGCTGGGGCTACACACATTTTTGTCTCGCTCTAATTTCAATTTTGTTCCAATTTTTCCGGAGATCGGGCTGCACCGCATACAAAAGTCTCCCGTGCTACTTTGATTATTCTCAATTGCGGAAAAAACCCGCTAGAAACCTTGTAAATAACACATGATTTCTAATGTCTTAAATGTTTTTTTGTAATTCTCTTTTGGGGTCCTCCAGCACTAATACACTAGGCCTAAGACTTTCATCTCCATGGAAACGAGGCCTAGTCCATACACTATAGACAGTAATGGGTAAATACTATCAATACTGTATTACTAACCTGTGCGGACACTGACCGTAGCCACAATGGTCTACTGAACCGACTAGTTAACCACCCATATACCGTGGTAATAATCCTCCCGCATTAAGAGAAAAAGTTGTGGACCAATCAGATTGCGGTTTCCATTTTCCAACCTGTACTGGAAACATGAAAGCTGGAATCTGATTGGTTGCTATGGGCAAGCCTTCCTACAAGAGGCCTTGTGTGTTAATCTATGTCCAGCGCTGGAGACCCCCATATCCCCATCCTTATTACTACAGCCTTACAGTTTGGTGGCATTCCATGTGCGAGAAATGAGTGCCAAATTATTGGAATTTTTTTTAATTAAAAGGAATTTTATTGCATTACACGCCCAGCGAGATGGCATAAGGCCCCTTTCAGACGATCCTTGTAAACATTGTCTGTGTTTCATCACGATAACAAAAACCAGACTATTTTCCATCCGAAATGAATGAGTGTTGGGTCCGATTTATAAAGGCCGTTTAACACCCAACTTCTGAGTAATAGGATCCATGTATGTCATATCTAGATCTCTCATATACCTAATGCTGGATAGTTTTAGGTAAACGTTTTTTGTACTGTTCCTATGAAAAAACACTTTGTGGTACCACACGTAATAAGACGTGGCCATAAAACCGCAGCAAAACCTTGACCAATAGGGCACGGCACGGTCTAAAAATAATAAATAAATGTTAGCAAGCCCTGAAAACCAAGCCGTTTCATCTATATATTATACTGACTATGTCTCGTACTACATCATAGCGCAATGATCCGTTATCACACCTCTGCACTGCCTGTTAATAGAACTGCCGCCAGTCTTCTTCCCCTCCCCCCTCGGTCACCAGGACCTCGGCACCCCCTATAGCTACACCACTGGTAGCACGCATCACTAACATTCATTACCCTTTATACAAATTCTTATAATATCCTACAGGAAAAAACAGAAATATAGGACATTGCACGTGTAAAAAAGGACGAATGGCTGCCCGAAGCATGGGCAGAACAATAGACTGCTAAAAATGACACAATGCACAGGTGCGTTATGGGAAAATCACTCCAGACACATAATCGAGGCATGGAATATAGGACAGCGGGCCTCCATGATACAATGAAATATTATTAAGAGCAAATATCGAATAAAATGTATCATTATTTTTTTTTACATTCCTATTTCCATGACAATTTGACATATTTCCTCGATCTCCGCTACAAATTACCATGTTGTATTTCATGGTCATGCCCACAGTAAATCGGATGCTTTGATAACACGGATATAAAACCTATTATTAAATGATCCGTCCGCTCTGCTACACAAAGAGGCAAAAAAAAAAAGATAAGCATTGCCAAAGCCAGGGACAAGAGCGGAGGCACAGACTGTCCCCTTGTGTATTCTCGAGGAGGGGGAGGGAGGAACAAAACACTAAATGGTTTGGGAGAGTAAACTACCAACAGATGTGATGGAGGGGGCTCTGTGTACCGAGCGTTTTGGGGCTGGGAGAGAAACAAAAGCCGGGATTGACAGAGCCAGGGAGGGCGCAGCCGGGGCTGGTGTGCGAGAGGGATGGAGGAACATCTGCAAAGTGTGGAGGACTGCGCTGCGCTGCAAGTGGGTGTGTCCAAGCACCATATAATGAGAAAATAACGTTAAAAAAAAAAAACACACCATGATACGCGCCAGCCACCGCCAAACCACCATTGTTTGCATAATGTGCCAGTAGTCGTGATTTGGCAACAAGGGGGTTAAAAAAAACATCTTGGCACTGAACGGTGGTGTAACCAGCGTGCATGTAAACCATTACAGCAAGCGTGGAGGGGGGGAAAAAAAAAAGCAGGGAGGTGGACAAATGTCCCCAAAGGAAGCATATGGCACATTACCTAATGCACAGCTCGATGTAAAATTCCTGTGCCCTACCTACTGCACAGAGACCATGCCAACGCCCCACAGGAGCCATGCTCATCACTGATGTCAGATCTGCACAGAAGCCACCTATCCATATTGAGAGCTGTACTACATTAATCAGGATCATGCCACCCTGGTCTAGCTGCCAGGTATATCCCTGCATCTCAATGAGCCCAGGAATGAGGGGATACAGACAGGCATGGATGGCAGAATCTAAAGCACCCCACCCCCGCTAATATTCGAAAACACAGATTTTACTGCATGCTGGAGGCGAGCTACAGACCAGACATACTTACACGTGAATATCTGGTGTCTGGGATTATTTTTCTATTGAGACCCCGGTCACTCCCATAGCAGCAAATGTGCAGACAATGCACTGGATGTAATAGTATGTGCAAGGGAGAAGCCCCCTCCTGTCAATAGGATGCAATAGAAGGATGGCTCTGCCACACCTCACCCCAGCATGTGCCAGCAGCTCTATACGCTCTGTCACCTTTATCCATTGCACTTAACTTGTTCAGTGCCAGGTCAAGTCTATGGCAGAGGAGGGGTTAATGGATGTGTCAGAAGGACTTCTTTAAAATAATGCAGCTAGGGGGAGATACTCCAGGGATCAACCCTCTTTGTTCTGGTCCCCACCTGCCTGTCAAATGGTGAAATTCAAAATGGTATATGTAGGTATAGCGTTTATAGTCTAGATTACAGGATAGATAGATAGATAGATAGATAGATAGATAGATAGATAGATAGATAGATAGATAGATAGATAGATAGATAGATAGATAGATAGATAGATAGATAGATAGATATGAGATGGATAGATATGAGATGGATAGATATGAGATGGATAGATATGAGATAGATGTTACAATGACATTGTATTTATAGTGTACATACACTTGATACATTTCTATATATAAAAGGATACAAATATATATACATACATAGACAAACAATAGAATTATAATTTATTCTTCTTGATCGTGTCCATAGGTGACATCATACACGGCCAGTATATAGACACATGTACAGTCCTATATACATAATGATGCAGCGCTGACATCACGGGATTATAATAAGGTACAATGGAGATGTATGCACAGTACTATACGTTAGGTGCTCGGTACCTGGCCGGTGATATCCTGGCGCTGCTGGCCGGGGCTGCTGTCTCCTTGGTCCGCAGAGCTGGAGGAGCGAGGACGAGCGGCGGGGACGAGCACGGGAGCTGTCAGGAGAGCTGGGTCACGTGAGGAGAGGTGGGAGGAGCGGCTGTCACTAGTGACCGGGGGGAAAGGAGAGCAAAGGAGGATGAGCTAGTGCAAGGGATTACCGGACAGCTGGATACCTGCAAGGAGGAGGGAGAAGACAGGCTCTAGCTCCATCATTATACATGGTCTGCAACATGAAGCTGATGTGAAACTAACTCCCAGCATAACAAGGCATGCTAGGAGTCGTAGTTCAACACCAGGAGGGAGACGAAAAACTTCCAGACCATTGATAAATTCTCTCATATCTCTCTCTCCCTTCTCTATCTATCCCTATCTCTCATATCTATCCCTCTCCCCCCCCACACTCTCTCTCTCTCTCTCTCTCTCTCTCTCTCTCTCATCTAATTTTGCGCTCGGATCCATGTGACTTTCTATAAACCAGTGTCCTGCAGCCTGTGGCCCTCCAATACCTATAAAAATACAAGTTCCAGAATTCCATCAAAGCATTATACGATCATGGCATGCTGGGACTTGCAGTTCTACAACGTCTGGAGAACCACAGACTGCAGAACACTGAAAAAAGTTATACCCTGCAATACACAACGCAGTGCGGACTTATATTGACATGGTAATGAGACATAATAAATGTCTTATGTAAATAAAAGGCATTTATTACATCCGATTACTGGGACCCCCCACAGATCCCTGTTCCCGTTTTCCAATGGAGAAGTGGACGCATGTGCATAATCCATTATAGTCAATGGGAGAAATGGAAACAACCAGGCCAGCTTCGTCTCCCCATTCTCCTATAGACATTAGCGAAAAGAACGACGCTCTCAAACAGGAACATAGATTGGGATTGGTGGAATCCCCCACTAAACAGACACGGGTGACCCCCTTTAGAGAGCAAGTCCTTGAATCGTCCTCTTCAAATTGTTCTCATTTATTTACAGCCATTTCTGTATCATAATAAATATAGTCGCCATTAGATTTCCAATGGGTAATGTAACAGTTTTCCCACAGAGGCAAATTTTCCAAATTGTGCAGCCGTATGGGAGTGTAGGGAACAATACTACATTGCAAGGCAGATTTGCTGTCCAGGAGTCTGGGAAAGCTGGGTGATAACCATGGGCGAAGTAGACGGTGAGGCTACATTCACACGTCAGGGATTCACGTATGGTAAATCCACCCGGCAGAAGAGATCCACAGCGGACAATAAGGCTGGGTTCCCACAGTGCAGATTCGCTGCAGATTTTGCATGCGTTTTTTAAGCCAAAACCAGGAACGGAACCAAAACAGAAGAAATATATAAATAAAGGCCTTAAAGGTCCGCTCTCCTGGATCCAATTCTGGTTTTGGCTTACAAAATCTGCACTGTGGGAACCCAGCCTAAGTATTTCTGTCGCGGATTGGCCATCGGAACCGCATGCGAGAAGTAATGAACATGCTGTGTGTGAACACGCCCTTACTGGATGTGCAGGTCTTGACCTCTAAACTACTAGTCCCAGCAAACCCGCACCTGTTCCTATAGGAGCAATAGCCCAGCTTCGCCACAACCCTGAATAGCAAGTCTGCCTAGTGATGAAAGGCTATAGGGGCAGAGCCTGTATCACTGCATTATATTTGCTTTTCAATAGTCTGGGAAAGCTGGGTGACATAGGTTGCTGATAACTAAACCAGTAATCTGCACCTGTTATAGGACTACAACTCCCAGCATATCCAAAACAGATGGACTGGTAAACCCACAATTTTAGGGACCACAGCCCCCTATAAAGGACCGGACATACCACTCTGCAGTTCCCTATAACCTACCTAACACTAGTACGTTGCCAAAGGTTACCGTGGAAGAGCTTTACAACCTGTGGACCTCGTTTTACAGCAGCTGTGGAGTCAAAGTTGCAAAATGCAGCTGTAGAACAGGACACCCCCAGCTGTACAATAACAACTCACCGTCCTGTGCCGTACACAGGCGGGGAGCAAACGTGGCCGCGCTTCCCTGAGTCTAAAAATAACACCGACCACCTTACGACAGACATGTCGCACTTTGCCCCGCTCCCGAGGAAGCGCGCCCCCGTAGTGGGCGGGATTATGTGTGGACGCTGGTGTAACCACTCCCCCTAGCGGTGACGCGCCATCTTGGTCCTGCTGCTGCGGCTGATGGTTACCATGGAGACAGGATCAGCAGCAGCCGGCGCCTCCATCCCTCCCCCTACATTCAGATCCTTTGTGTTGGGATCTGTCTGAGGCGCCCACCCTAATGGGGGAGATTTTTTTCCCAGGGTGTGATTATGTGTGTCCTTGCCTAAAGCATGAAACACAGAGGACAAAAAAAATGATAAAGTTACTCATTGTGTCATTTTTGTAATAAACAACAGATTTATTATTAAGGGGCATTATTATAAATGTAAATGAGCCTACGTACATTTGAAAAAAAATTGCGCTAGAAACATACTTAACATACTTGTCCTCCATTTTGTGGGACCCTAGGACGTGTAGAAAAACATGGCTGCTTTTATCCAAAACCAGCGCTACACCTGTCCATGGGTTGTGTCTGGTATTGAAAGCTCCGTTGATGTAAAGGGGGTTGAGCTGCAATACCACGCACAACCTGTGGACAGGTGTGGCACTGTCTTAAGAAGAAAGCAGCCATGTATTTCTAATCCTGGACAAGCCCTTCAAGATAAAATGCGGCATAATGGGTCCAAATTATCCCATTCACTTTGATAAGAAGATTAAAAAAACATGGCTGCTCTCAACCAAAAACAGCGCCACACCTGTCTGCAGGTTGTGTCTCGTATTGCAACTCAACACCATTGAAGTGAATGGAGTTAAGCTGCAATACCACACACAACTTGTGGACAGATGTAAGAAAGCAGCCATTTTGTTTTAATCTTGATCAACCATTTTTTGGGAAAATTTCACCTCTGTGACCCGAACCCTACCTGACCCTCATCACAGCCGCCATGTGTTGCCCTTTCAACTGAAGTCTATGGGGTTCATGGAGACGTATCCAACTCTACTGGGCTGTGTAGGACCATCAGGAAGGGTGGATTGTGGTGGCCCCATGGGTCCATAAGGTGTAGAGGCCCAAAGACACACACAGCACAGATCCCTTCCCTATAATTCGGCCCTGAGCAAATCTTAAAGAAAACCGTCAGTGTGAACAATGCTTCTTATGTGAGCGATCCTCGGCATACCGTTGATTGTAGGATGCTGCGGGATCAGGACTCTCCAGGGGAAGTAATCCATTACATGGCGGCGGCACACATTTATATTAATGGGCCATCTGGGCAATGTATACAGTAACTGGGTATGCCAAGTAAGGGCTGATCTGTGTAGAAGTTCTCTGCTTTGGCTGATAGCGGGGGTCCTGAGGGCGGCCGCTCTCTATTACCTCAATATACATTAATTGTGCATATGAAACATGTTGCTAGAGACGGATTAATGCCGGTGGAGATCACTGAGCAAAATAATTTGGTAGGCCCCATCCCACCTGTGGAACCGAACCATCCGTGTGGCCCTCTGCACTCAGGTCTATAGGAGTTATAGAGATAGCAGAGCCAGTGAATCCCTAAGGCCCCATTTACACGAGCGTGAATCACGTCCGTGTTCTGCGCATGGAAATCACGCGCAGCACACGGTCCCATTGATTTCAATGGGGCCGTTCACACATGCGTGAGTTTTCACGCAGCGAGAGTCCGCTGCGTGAAACTCACCGCATGTCCTATATTGGTGCTTTTTCACGCACCTACGCGCCCATTGAAGTCTATGGGTGCGTGAAAACCACGCACTGCACATGGATGC